>NW_027423020.1:537500-542500 GCF_048934315.1 Petromyzon marinus
CTCCCTCATCGATACGTTTCGGTCAGCAATACTTTGCTTGCTGCGCAAGCGTGGCAAGGATGCTGTGAGTTTCCTTCGCCCTGTTACCATGCATCTTTGATAACACGGGGTGGAGTCAATAACCGTATTGTACTCCCATGCTGGTGTATCCAACGCAGATCCAGCATCATCAAGCTGGTCCCTGACTGGGATGCCGTGTATTATCGAATCCCTGCTGCCGTGCATCAATGGCAACAAGGAGTAGAGTCGGTAAGGTTACCGGATTCTCGAACTGATGTACTCCAAAAAATAAAGAATTAAAATAACAAAGTCTAATCTATATAAGTAATGTTGAATAAAGCTTATTTTTAATCTTCTTTGAAGGCAGAAAATAGTAAGGTAAAAATAAAGTCCTCTCTATGTTCTGAAGTAACATATAAAAAAAACTAGCAATAAAAAAAAATACCAAGTCTTCGTCTTGGAAAATAACAAAATCTAAAAGAAAAATCTTCTTTGTGGAAAATAGTAAAATAAAAAAACCAAGTCTTCACCTTGGAAAATAACAAAATCTAATCTAAAACATCTTAAATAAAGCTTGTCTGTAGTCTTCTTTGTAGGCAGAAAATAGTACGTTACAGGACTCTCAAACTGATGTATTCCAAAAATAAAGAATTAAAATAACAAAGTCTAATCTATATAAGCGCTCTTGAATAAAGCAGTGTAAAAAAAAAAAAATAGCAATATAAAAAAAACCAAGTCTTCGTCTTGGAAAATAACAAAATCTAAAAGAAAAGAAGTCTTCTTTGTGGAAAATAGTAAAATAAAAAAAACCAAGACTTCACCTTGGAAAATAACAAAATCTAATCTAAAACATCTTAAATAAAGCTTATTTGTAATCTTCTTTGTAGGCAGAAAATAGTAAGTTACAGGACTCTCGAACTGATGTAGTCCAAAAATAAAGAATTAAAATAACAAAGTCTAATCTATATAAGCGCTCTTGATTAAAGCAGTGTAAAAAAAAATAGCAATATAAAAAACCAAGTCTTCATCTTGGAAAATAACAAAATCTAAAAGAAAAGAAAAGTCTTCTTTGTGGAAAATAGTAAAATAAAAAAACCAAGACTTCACCTTGGAAAATAACAAAATCTAATCTAAAACATCTTAAATAAAGCTGACTTTGTAGGCAGAAAATAGGAAGTTACAGGACTCTCGAACTGATGTAGTCCAAAAATAAAGAATTAAAATAACAAAGACCAATCTATATAAGTGCTCTTGAATAGGCTTCGTGTAAAAAAAATAGCAATAAAAAAATACCAAGTCTTCGTCTTGGAAAATAACAAAATCTAAAAGAAAAGTCTTCTTTGTGGAAAATAGTAAAATAAAAAAACCAAGACTTCACCTTGGAAAATAACAAAATCTAATCTAAAACATCTTAAATAAAGCTGGTTTGTAGTCTTCTCTCGAACTGATGTAGTGCAAAAATAAAGAATTAAAATAACAAAGTCTAATCTATATAAGTGCTCTTGAATAAAGCTTCCTGTAAAAAAATAGCAAAAAAAATACCAAGTCTTCGTCTTGAAAAATAACAAAATCTAAAAGAAAAGAAAAGTCTTCTTTGTGGAAAATAGTAAAATAAAAAAACCAAGACTTCACCTTGGAAAATAACAAAATCTAATCTAAAACATCTTAAATAAAGCTTATTTGTAATCTTCTTTGTAGGCAGAAAATAGTAAGTTACAGGACTCTCGAACTGATGTAGTCCAAAAAATAAAGAATTAAAATAACAAAGTCTAATCTATATAAGTGCTCTTGAATAAGCTTCGTGTAAAAAAATAGCAATATAATAAAAATACCAAGTCTTCGTCTTGGAAAATAACAAAATCTAAAAGAAAGGTCTTCTTTATGGAAAATAGTAAAATAAGAATACCAAGACTTCACCTTGGAAAATAACAAAACCATCTTGAAAAAAGCTTATTTTTAATCTTCTTTGTAGGCAGAAAATAGTAAGGCGAAAATAAAGTCCCCTCTAAGCTCTAAAGTAACAAATACGACGTGTTAAAAAAAAACTAACAATAAAAAAAAGAACCAAGACTTCGTCTTGGAAAATAACAATCTAAATTGTGGAAAATAGTAAAATGAAATAAAAACCGACTTCACCTTCGAAAATAACAAAATCAATCTAAAACAAATGACATCTTAAAACAAAACTATTATTTGTTTCGGAGATTGTCTATGACTGTTCATAGACCGCATAATTTCCACAGAACATTCTCAGAATATCAAGAGAGAAAAGCAGCGTTCTGCGGGAAATCATCTTGGCCAGTGATGTCGTTCTGGGTTTGGTCAGGCCCAGGGAGGTAAGTACCTCGTTATTCTCAAGGGGCCACTTTCCTCTTGCCCCAACCGGGAATCCAAAGAATGTGACCTTGCTAGCCTTCGTCAGCACTTTGACTTGATCACCAAGAGGGGTATAGTACGAAACTTTGTGCGAGGCAGCATCTGACAAGGTATTCTTTGAAAGCTCAAAACGGACGGTGACATCGATCACAACCGCCTCCTCATCTTTTGCAAACACGAGGTCAGGCTTTCTCATCTCTCCCGTCTCGGATATGAACCGTGGCTCTTTGTATACAGACCAGCCCAATCTAGCCGCTTCGTCTGCCAGAATGTTACTGATCTTGTTATGTCGCGCAATTCTTGCTTTCTGTACTGCAGGACATTGACCGAGAATGTGCGAAAGGGACTCGAGTCTGGCAGAGCATTTCCTGCAGGAACGTAAGGCCCCATCTCTGCCTCTGTTCAAGCTTTCTCTTGTTGGGTAAATATTTGCCCTTAGTTGTAGTGCTGCGATAAAAAAGCATTGTTTAAAGCCGCACCATGGCCTCAACCAAGCATTACTGATTCTATCATGCGCAAAGTTTACAATGCCCCTTCCTTGAACCGGCTTTTCGCACCATCTCTGAAATTCATGCTCCCTCCAATCGCAGGGTCTCGGATATACAGGTTCTTTTGACACCGAGTCCCTGAGAACGAATGTTGGGATTGCATCACTGTCACCCCCTGCTCGTACCCACAAATTACGGTATTCTTCCTCCATACCCTGCGAGGACACAATATTACGGGTGATAGCATCGGACGAGTTTGCTATACGTTGCAGCCTTCTAACTTGAACCGAAGGGATTGTTTTTTCCAGTTTCAAGATGGCAAGGCCTCCGTCTCGGGCTCTGGCATATAACAGTCCATCACAAGTTGAAGCGGGAAGGTGGAGCCATCCTTTTACCGCCTTTCTAATCTCTTGGTCCAACCCACGGAGAGTTGATTGCTTGCAGTCCGAGTGGTCTGCAGGATATAACAATCTGGGTAGGGCATAGGCATTGAGTAGTTCAACCTTCTGAGTTGGCTTCAGAGGCGCCTCATCGATTTTCGAGATCCATGTCTTTAGCTGACAATGTAGATCAGGCTGTATAGTGCCAGTCCAAGGGCCAATTTTCAGACCAAGGTATTTCGTTGATTCATCAGGTTGGATCATATGGACATCTTTATTTTTGATAGTCCATGGGTCGCAGTTGTTCACCGTATATGAATCTTTGGTTGGGCTTATCATGAAGCCCTGGCACTTTCTGGCCTGAACCTCCAATCCCGATAGCCCACAAAATGATTCCAAGATCGCTAGATTGGCGGCCATACCAACCCAAGATTCGCTCACCAACACCAAATCATCAGCAAACGCAAGAGCTGTCACGTGGTCGGTATCAATGGAGTACCCAACTCCGTGTGACTCTAGGGTGCATATCAAAGGGTCCATGGCAAGATTGAAGAGCAGGGGTGACATGGGGTCACCCTGTTTGACACCAACACGTATGCTAATTTCTCGAGTCGACTCGCCATTGCTTTTGAACGAGGTCGTACACCGATCGTAGGCGTTCTGGATGATGCCCACCACGTGTTCATCTACTTTCTTGTGCCTTAACACCCATAAAATATGAGCATGCGAAACCGAGTCAAAAGCTTTCGCTATGTCGATGAACATGACAGCCAACGGCCTGTGCAATTTCTTAGCGTGTCTCATAAGGTCCTGTAGCACCTTAAGATTTTCAGAGCAGCCAGATGCCGCTATAAAACCACGCTGCCTTGGGTTTAAGGGACAAGCACGAGCAAGACGTGCAGTCATTATTCTGGAAAATAATCTCAGAATCATTGAACCAATCGTTATTGGTCTCCAGTTCCCCAATTCTTTCAGCTTTTCATCGTCCATAACCTTAGGAATAAGAATCGTCCTATTCTTTTTCAACTCTTTGGGAATAATTCCTGTAATCATCCATGCATTAAATAGGGCTGTCAGTGTCCGACCCTCGGGGTCGGCAGCACAGATTGCAGCCCTTGTTAGGCCATCTGGCCCAGCTGCTGACGTTGGTTTAATGGCCCGTATGGCAGTCTGAACTTCCTCCACCGAAATTAGGGGCTCAAAGTATTCGTTATTTGCAACACCTGATGACTTAAATTGGCCCAGGCCATTGAATGGCAACACCTTCTCCCATTTTTCGCAGTAAAAACGATATACATCTGCGTTCGGGATTCGGCATTCATGACGTTCAGTGCCATCCAGGACTAAGGACGCAAGAAGAGAGCGGTTCTTAAAGAAGAGCTTCTGGTGCTTCATGAAGCTTCCTCGTTTTTCCGCTCTCTTCTTCATCCAAGATCGTGTGGGTAATATCCTGGGTTTAATAATGTCGTTCTCAGGTTTTGAACGTTTGCCTTTGTTTTTCACCAATCTCATCGGACAAAGCATCAATGCTGTGGCAGTTTCTACGAGGGCATCATGTTGGCCCTCGCCGTTAAGCCAAGCCTTTATTGCCTCCATTGCAGGCTTTTCCAGGGTCCCAGAATTCTCATTCGTAAGCCGCTCAGCTGCTTGAGCGAGTATGGATGAAGTCCCCGTTGTTACATTTGGTGGGGGAGACAATGTCTCAAGAGGCCTAGAAGAAAAATGTAAGCTGTCTGACATGGGGGCCCCTGTCTTT
>NW_027423020.1:550000-552500 GCF_048934315.1 Petromyzon marinus
CATTTGCAGCAGGAATGCATGTGCAGTCAAAAAAGTGAATATTTTTCACGGATAGACCCCGTGAAACGCTAGAAATTGGCGGCGATGTCTCTCTTGTGGCTCACGGGGCTGTTAGGGTGGCACAGAAATCCCTCGGAATGGGAAAACGGGTCATTTTCGTGTCGCCACATTGCATGCGAACCGCATGAAACTTCCAGAGGCATTTGCAGCAGAAATGCATGTGCAGTCAAAAAATTGAATATTTTTCACGGATAGACCCCGTGAAACGCTAGAAATTGGCGGGGATGTGTCTCTTGTGGCTCACGGGGCTGTTAGGGTGGCACAGAAATCCCTCGGAATGGGAAAAAACGGGTCATTTTCGTGTCGCCACATTGCATGCGAACCGCATGAAACTTCCAGAGGCATTTGCAGCAGGAATGCATGTGCACTCAAAAAATGTGATATTTTTTCACGGAGAGACCCCGTGAAACGCTAGAAGTGGGCGGGGATGTCTCTCTTGTGGCTCACGGGGCTGTTAGGGTGGCACAGAAATCCCTCGGAATGGGAAAACGGGTCATTTTCGTGTCGCCACATTGCATACGAACCGCATGAAACTTCCAGAGGCATTTGCAGCAGGAATGCATGTGCACTCAAAAAAGTGAATATTTCTCACGGATAGACCCCGTGATACGCTAGAAATTGGCGGGGATGTCTCTCTTGTGGCTCACGGGGCTGTTAGGGTGGCACAGAAATCCCTCGGAATGGGAAAACGGGTCATTTTCGTGTCGCCACATTGCATGCGAACCGCATGCAACTTCCAGAGGCATTTGCAGCAGAAATGCATGTGCAGTAAAAAAAAAATTGATATTTTTCACGGATAGACCCCGTGAAACGCTAGAAATTGGCGGGGATGTGTCTCTTGTGGCTCACGGGGCTGTTCGGGTCGCACAGAAATCCCTGGGAATGGGAAAACGGGTCATTTTCGTGTTGCCACATTGCGTACGAACCGCATGAAACTTCCAGAGGCATTTGCAGCAGGAATGCATGTGCACTCAAAAACTTCTATATGTTTCACGGATAGACCCCGTGAAACGCTAGAAATTGGCGGGGATGTGTCTCTTGTGGCTCACGGGGCTGTTAGGGTGGCACAGAACTCCCTCGGAATGGGAAAAGGGGTCATTTTCGTGTTGCCACATTGCATAGGAACGCCATGAAACTTCCAGAGGCATTTGCAGCAGAAAGGCACGTGCACTCAAAAATTTTAATATTTTTCACGCATAGACCCCGTCAAACGCTAGAAGTTGGCGGGGATGTCTCTCTTGTGGCTCACGGGGCTGTTAGGGTCGCACAGAAATGCCTCGGAATGGGAAAACGGGTCATTTTTGTGTGGCCACATTGCATAGGAACGGCATGAAACTTCCAGAGGCATTTGCAGCAGGAATGCATGTGCACTCAAAAACGTCTATATTTTTCACGGATAGACCCCGTGAAACGCTATAAATTGGCGGGGATGTCTCTCTTGTGGCTCACGGGCGCTGTTAGTTAGGGTCGCACAGAAATCCCTCGGAATGGGAAAAGGGGTCATTTTCGTGTTGCCACATTGCGTACGAACGGCATGAAACTTCCAGAGGCATCTGCAGCAGAAATGCATGTGCACTCAAAAACGTCTATATTTTTCACGGATAGACCCCGTGAAACGCTAGAAATTGGCGGGGATGTGTCTCTTGTGGCTCACGGGGCTGTTAGGGTCGCACAGAAATCCCTCGGAATGGGAAAACGGGTCATTTTCGTGTTGCCACAATTGGCATACGAACGGCATGAAACTTCCAGAGGCATTTGCAGCAGAAATGCATGTGCACTCAAAAACGTGAATATTTTTTCACGGATAGACCCCGTCAAACGCTCGAATTTGGCGGGGATGTTTCTCTTGTGGGTCACGGGGCTGTTCGGCTCGCACAGAACTCCCTTGGTCCACCTGATTCGTGCATACAGGCAGCAACTAAAACTCTGTAAACCTGCTGTGAGGACATCTAAACAGTGGACCAGTGAGGCTGTGGAAGATTTGCGGGCGTGCTTAGACTGTACTGACTGGGATATGTTCACGACTGCTACCAATAGTCTGGATGAACTCACAGAGGCTGTGTACATCAGCTTCTGTGAGGACTGCTGTATCCCAACACGTACCAGGGTGAACTTTAACAACAACAAGCCCTGGTTCTCAGCAAAGCTCAAAAGGTTGAGGTTGGAGAAGGAGGAAGCGTTTAGGAGTGGGGATAGAGACAGATTCAAGGAGTCGAAGAACAGGTTTAGCAAAGCGGTGAGAGAGGCTAAACGACTGTACTCAGAGACACTAAAACACCAGTTCTCTACTAACGACGCTGCTTCTGTCTGCCAAAGGGCTCAGGCACATCACCAACTACAAACCCAGAGCGCCCCACACCACTAACGACTCCCGCCTAGCCAACGACCTGAACGAGTTCTACCGTAGATTTGAAAGACAATTGGACTGTCCTGAACCACC
>NW_027423020.1:575000-577500 GCF_048934315.1 Petromyzon marinus
CTAGAAATTGGCGGCGATGTCTCTCTTGTGGCTCACGGGGCTGTTAGGGTGGCACAGAAATCCCTCGGAATGGGAAAACGGGTCATTTTCGTGTCGCCACATTGCATGCGAACCGCATGAAACTTCCAGAGGCATTTGCAGCAGAAATGCATGTGCAGTCAAAAAATTGAATATTTTTCACGGATAGACCCCGTGAAACGCTAGAAATTGGCGGGGATGTGTCTCTTGTGGCTCACGGGGCTGTTAGGGTGGCACAGAAATCCCTCGGAATGGGAAAAAACGGGTCATTTTCGTGTCGCCACATTGCATGCGAACCGCATGAAACTTCCAGAGGCATTTGCAGCAGGAATGCATGTGCACTCAAAAAATGTGATATTTTTCACGGAGAGACCCCGTGAAACGCTAGAAGTGGGCGGGGATGTCTCTCTTGTGGCTCACGGGGCTGTTAGGGTGGCACAGAAATCCCTCGGAATGGGAAAACGGGTCATTTTCGTGTCGCCACATTGCATACGAACCGCATGAAACTTCCAGAGGCATTTGCAGCAGGAATGCATGTGCACTCAAAAAAGTGAATATTTCTCACGGATAGACCCCGTGATACGCTAGAAATTGGCGGGGATGTCTCTCTTGTGGCTCACGGGGCTGTTAGGGTGGCACAGAAATCCCTCGGAATGGGAAAACGGGTCATTTTCGTGTCGCCACATTGCATGCGAACCGCATGCAACTTCCAGAGGCATTTGCAGCAGAAATGCATGTGCAGTCAAAAAAAAATTGATATTTTTCACGGATAGACCCCGTGAAACGCTAGAAATTGGCGGGGATGTGTCTCTTGTGGCTCACGGGGCTGTTCGGGTCGCACAGAAATCCCTGGGAATGGGAAAACGGGTCATTTTCGTGTTGCCACATTGCGTACGAACCGCATGAAACTTCCAGAGGCATTTGCAGCAGGAATGCATGTGCACTCAAAAACTTCTATATGTTTCACGGATAGACCCCGTGAAACGCTAGAAATTGGCGGGGATGTGTCTCTTGTGGCTCACGGGGCTGTTAGGGTGGCACAGAACTCCCTCGGAATGGGAAAAGGGGTCATTTTCGTGTTGCCACATTGCATAGGAACGCCATGAAACTTCCAGAGGCATTTGCAGCAGAAAGGCACGTGCACTCAAAAATTTTAATATTTTTCACGCATAGACCCCGTCAAACGCTAGAAGTTGGCGGGGATGTCTCTCTTGTGGCTCACGGGGCTGTTAGGGTCGCACAGAAATGCCTCGGAATGGGAAAACGGGTCATTTTTGTGTGGCCACATTGCATAGGAACGGCATGAAACTTCCAGAGGCATTTGCAGCAGGAATGCATGTGCACTCAAAAACGTCTATATTTTTCACGGATAGACCCCGTGAAACGCTATAAATTGGCGGGGATGTCTCTCTTGTGGCTCACGGGCGCTGTTAGTTAGGGTCGCACAGAAATCCCTCGGAATGGGAAAAGGGGTCATTTTCGTGTTGCGACATTGCGTACGAACGGCATGAAACTTCCAGAGGCATCTGCAGCAGAAATGCATGTGCACTCAAAAACGTCTATATTTTTCACGGATAGACCCCGTGAAACGCTAGAAATTGGCGGGGATGTGTCTCTTGTGGCTCACGGGGCTGTTAGGGTCGCACAGAAATCCCTCGGAATGGGAAAACGGGTCATTTTCGTGTTGCCACAATTGGCATACGAACGGCATGAAACTTCCAGAGGCATTTGCAGCAGAAATGCATGTGCACTCAAAAACGTGAATATTTTTTCACGGATAGACCCCGTCAAACGCTCGAATTTGGCGGGGATGTTTCTCTTGTGGGTCACGGGGCTGTTCGGCTCGCACAGAACTCCCTTGGTCCACCTGATTCGTGCATACAGGCAGCAACTAAAACTCTGTAAACCTGCTGTGAGGACATCTAAACAGTGGACCAGTGAGGCTGTGGAAGATTTGCGGGCGTGCTTAGACTGTACTGACTGGGATATGTTCACGACTGCTACCAATAGTCTGGATGAACTCACAGAGGCTGTGTACATCAGCTTCTGTGAGGACTGCTGTATCCCAACACGTACCAGGGTGAACTTTAACAACAACAAGCCCTGGTTCTCAGCAAAGCTCAAAAGGTTGAGGTTGGAGAAGGAGGAAGCGTTTAGGAGTGGGGATAGAGACAGATTCAAGGAGTCGAAGAACAGGTTTAGCAAAGCGGTGAGAGAGGCTAAACGACTGTACTCAGAGACACTAAAACACCAGTTCTCTACTAACGACGCTGCTTCTGTCTGCCAAAGGGCTCAGGCACATCACCAACTACAAACCCAGA
Source organism: Petromyzon marinus (assembly GCF_048934315.1). Lineage (NCBI taxonomy): Eukaryota > Metazoa > Chordata > Hyperoartia > Petromyzontiformes > Petromyzontidae > Petromyzon > Petromyzon marinus. The sequence continues at coordinate 577,340 of NW_027423020.1, forward strand.
GCGCCCCACACCACTAACGACTCCCGCCTAGCCAACGACCTGAACGAGTTCTACCGTAGATTTGAAAGACAATTGGACTGTCCTGAACCACCCCTTCCCACCCAAGAGGCCCCATCCCCCACCCATACTACAGAAACGACTCTCTCCTTTCAGGAGGGAGA
>NW_027423020.1:587500-590000 GCF_048934315.1 Petromyzon marinus
AACGGGTCATTTTCGTGTCGCCACATTGCATACGAACCGCATGAAACTTCCAGAGGCATTTGCAGCAGGAATGCATGTGCACTCAAAAAAGTGAATATTTCTCACGGATAGACCCCGTGATACGCTAGAAATTGGCGGGGATGTCTCTCTTGTGGCTCACGGGGCTGTTAGGGTGGCACAGAAATCCCTCGGAATGGGAAAACGGGTCATTTTCGTGTCGCCACATTGCATGCGAACCGCATGCAACTTCCAGAGGCATTTGCAGCAGAAATGCATGTGCAGTCAAAAAAAAATTGATATTTTTCACGGATAGACCCCGTGAAACGCTAGAAATTGGCGGGGATGTGTCTCTTGTGGCTCACGGGGCTGTTCGGGTCGCACAGAAATCCCTGGGAATGGGAAAACGGGTCATTTTCGTGTTGCCACATTGCGTACGAACCGCATGAAACTTCCAGAGGCATTTGCAGCAGGAATGCATGTGCACTCAAAAACTTCTATATGTTTCACGGATAGACCCCGTGAAACGCTAGAAATTGGCGGGGATGTGTCTCTTGTGGCTCACGGGGCTGTTAGGGTGGCACAGAACTCCCTCGGAATGGGAAAAGGGGTCATTTTCGTGTTGCCACATTGCATAGGAACGCCATGAAACTTCCAGAGGCATTTGCAGCAGAAAGGCACGTGCACTCAAAAATTTTAATATTTTTCACGCATAGACCCCGTCAAACGCTAGAAGTTGGCGGGGATGTCTCTCTTGTGGCTCACGGGGCTGTTAGGGTCGCACAGAAATGCCTCGGAATGGGAAAACGGGTCATTTTTGTGTGGCCACATTGCATAGGAACGGCATGAAACTTCCAGAGGCATTTGCAGCAGGAATGCATGTGCACTCAAAAACGTCTATATTTTTCACGGATAGACCCCGTGAAACGCTATAAATTGGCGGGGATGTCTCTCTTGTGGCTCACGGGCGCTGTTAGTTAGGGTCGGACAGAAATCCCTCGGAATGGGAAAAGGGGTCATTTTCGTGTTGCCACATTGCGTACGAACGGCATGAAACTTCCAGAGGCATCTGCAGCAGAAATGCATGTGCACTCAAAAACGTCTATATTTTTCACGGATAGACCCCGTGAAACGCTAGAAATTGGCGGGGATGTGTCTCTTGTGGCTCACGGGGCTGTTAGGGTCGCACAGAAATCCCTCGGAATGGGAAAACGGGTCATTTTCGTGTTGCCACAATTGGCATACGAACGGCATGAAACTTCCAGAGGCATTTGCAGCAGAAATGCATGTGCACTCAAAAACGTGAATATTTTTTCACGGATAGACCCCGTCAAACGCTCGAATTTGGCGGGGATGTTTCTCTTGTGGGTCACGGGGCTGTTCGGCTCGCACAGAACTCCCTTGGTCCACCTGATTCGTGCATACAGGCAGCAACTAAAACTCTGTAAACCTGCTGTGAGGACATCTAAACAGTGGACCAGTGAGGCTGTGGAAGATTTGCGGGCGTGCTTAGACTGTACTGACTGGGATATGTTCACGACTGCTACCAATAGTCTGGATGAACTCACAGAGGCTGTGTACATCAGCTTCTGTGAGGACTGCTGTATCCCAACACGTACCAGGGTGAACTTTAACAACAACAAGCCCTGGTTCTCAGCAAAGCTCAAAAGGTTGAGGTTGGAGAAGGAGGAAGCGTTTAGGAGTGGGGATAGAGACAGATTCAAGGAGTCGAAGAACAGGTTTAGCAAAGCGGTGAGAGAGGCTAAACGACTGTACTCAGAGACACTAAAACACCAGTTCTCTACTAACGACGCTGCTTCTGTCTGCCAAAGGGCTCAGGCACATCACCAACTACAAACCCAGAGCGCCCCACACCACTAACGACTCCCGCCTAGCCAACGACCTGAACGAGTTCTACCGTAGATTTGAAAGACAATTGGACTGTCCTGAACCACCCCTTTCCACCCAAGAGGCCCCATCCCCCACCCATACTACAGAAACGACTCTCTCCTTTCAGGAGGGAGAAGTTAATGGGCTTTTCAAGAGGCAGAATCCACGCAAAGCAGCCGGGCCGGACTCTGTCTCTCCAGCCACCCTCAGGCACTGCGCTGACCAGCTGTCTCCGGTGTTCACCAACATCTTTAACACCTCCCTGGAGACATGCCATGTACCAGCCTGTCTCAAGTCCTCCACCATCATCGCTGTGCCCAAAAAGCTAAGGCCAACAGGACTAAATGATTACAGACCGGTCGCCCTTACATCTGTGGTAATGAAGTCTTTTGAGCGCCTGCTCCTGGCACACCTCAAAGCCATCACAGACCCTCTCCTGGACCCCCTTCAGTTTGCCTACAGAGCCAACAGGTCTGTGGACGACGCAGTTAACATGGCCCTCCACTTCACCCTACAGCATGTGGACGCCCCAGCATCCTACGCCAGGATCCTGTTTGTGGACTTCAGCTCTGCCTTCAACACCATCATCCCTGCCCTGCTTCAGGACAAGCTC
>NW_027423020.1:600000-602500 GCF_048934315.1 Petromyzon marinus
CATGTGCACTCAAAAACTTCTATATGTTTCACGGATAGACCCCGTGAAACGCTAGAAATTGGCGGGGATGTGTCTCTTGTGGCTCACGGGGCTGTTAGGGTGGCACAGAACTCCCTCGGAATGGGAAAAGGGGTCATTTTCGTGTTGCCACATTGCATAGGAACGCCATGAAACTTCCAGAGGCATTTGCAGCAGAAAGGCACGTGCACTCAAAAATTTTAATATTTTTCACGCATAGACCCCGTCAAACGCTAGAAGTTGGCGGGGATGTCTCTCTTGTGGCTCACGGGGCTGTTAGGGTCGCACAGAAATGCCTCGGAATGGGAAAACGGGTCATTTTTGTGTGGCCACATTGCATAGGAACGGCATGAAACTTCCAGAGGCATTTGCAGCAGGAATGCATGTGCACTCAAAAACGTCTATATTTTTCACGGATAGACCCCGTGAAACGCTATAAATTGGCGGGGATGTCTCTCTTGTGGCTCCCGGGCGCTGTTAGTTAGGGTCGCACAGAAATCCCTCGGAATGGGAAAAGGGGTCATTTTCGTGTTGCCACATTGCGTACGAACGGCATGAAACTTCCAGAGGCATCTGCAGCAGAAATGCATGTGCACTCAAAAACGTCTATATTTTTCACGGATAGACCCCGTGAAACGCTAGAAATTGGCGGGGATGTGTCTCTTGTGGCTCACGGGGCTGTTAGGGTCGCACAGAAATCCCTCGGAATGGGAAAACGGGTCATTTTCGTGTTGCCACAATTGGCATACGAACGGCATGAAACTTCCAGAGGCATTTGCAGCAGAAATGCATGTGCACTCAAAAACGTGAATATTTTTTCACGGATAGACCCCGTCAAACGCTCGAATTTGGCGGGGATGTTTCTCTTGTGGGTCACGGGGCTGTTCGGCTCGCACAGAACTCCCTTGGTCCACCTGATTCGTGCATACAGGCAGCAACTAAAACTCTGTAAACCTGCTGTGAGGACATCTAAACAGTGGACCAGTGAGGCTGTGGAAGATTTGCGGGCGTGCTTAGACTGTACTGACTGGGATATGTTCACGACTGCTACCAATAGTCTGGATGAACTCACAGAGGCTGTGTACATCAGCTTCTGTGAGGACTGCTGTATCCCAACACGTACCAGGGTGAACTTTAACAACAACAAGCCCTGGTTCTCAGCAAAGCTCAAAAGGTTGAGGTTGGAGAAGGAGGAAGCGTTTAGGAGTGGGGATAGAGACAGATTCAAGGAGTCGAAGAACAGGTTTAGCAAAGCGGTGAGAGAGGCTAAACGACTGTACTCAGAGACACTAAAACACCAGTTCTCTACTAACGACGCTGCTTCTGTCTGCCAAAGGGCTCAGGCACATCACCAACTACAAACCCAGAGCGCCCCACACCACTAACGACTCCCGCCTAGCCAACGACCTGAACGAGTTCTACCGTAGATTTGAAAGACAATTGGACTGTCCTGAACCACCCCTTCCCACCCAAGAGGCCCCATCCCCCACCCATACTACAGAAACGACTCTCTCCTTTCAGGAGGGAGAAGTTAATGGGCTTTTCAAGAGGCAGAATCCACGCAAAGCAGCCGGGCCGGACTCTGTCTCTCCAGCCACCCTCAGGCACTGCGCTGACCAGCTGTCTCCGGTGTTCACCAACATCTTTAACACCTCCCTGGAGACATGCCATGTACCAGCCTGTCTCAAGTCCTCCACCATCATCGCTGTGCCCAAAAAGCTAAGGCCAACAGGACTAAATGATTACAGACCGGTCGCCCTTACATCTGTGGTAATGAAGTCTTTTGAGCGCCTGCTCCTGGCACACCTCAAAGCCATCACAGACCCTCTCCTGGACCCCCTTCAGTTTGCCTACAGAGCCAACAGGTCTGTGGACGACGCAGTTAACATGGCCCTCCACTTCACCCTACAGCATGTGGACGCCCCAGCATCCTACGCCAGGATCCTGTTTGTGGACTTCAGCTCTGCCTTCAACACCATCATCCCTGCCCTGCTTCAGGACAAGCTCTTCCAGCTGAACGTGCCCTACTCCACCTGCAGGTGGATCACAGACTTCCTCTCTGACAGGAAGCAGTGCGTTAAGCCGGGAACAGAAGTCTCTGACTCCAGGTCCATCAGCACGGGAACTCCTCAGGGCTGCGTCCTTTGCCCACTGCTCTTCTCCCTGTATACCAACAGCTGCGCCTCCAATCATCTGTCCGTCAAACTCTTGAAGTTTGTCGGACGACACCACCCTCATTGGGCTGATCTCTGGTGGGGATGAGTCTGACTATAGGTGGGAAGCTGACAACCTGGTGACCTGGTGTAGCCAGAACAACTTAGAGCTAAATGCTCTAAGGACAGTTGAGATGGTTGTGGACTTCAGGAAGAATACAGCCCCACTCACCGCCATCACCCTGTTAGACTCCGCAGTCAAAATTGTGGAGTCCTTCCGCTTCCTGGGCACTATTCTCTGCCGGGACCTCAAGTGGGAACTGAACATC
>NW_027423020.1:612500-615000 GCF_048934315.1 Petromyzon marinus
GCATTTGCAGCAGGAATGCATGTGCACTCAAAAAAGTGAATATTTCTCACGGATAGACCCCGTGATACGCTAGAAATTGGCGGGGATGTCTCTCTTGTGGCTCACGGGGCTGTTAGGGTGGCACAGAAATCCCTCGGAATGGGAAAACGGGTCATTTTCGTGTCGCCACATTGCATGCGAACCGCATGCAACTTCCAGAGGCATTTGCAGCAGAAATGCATGTGCAGTCAAAAAAAAAATTGATATTTTTCACGGATAGACCCCGTGAAACGCTAGAAATTGGCGGGGATGTGTCTCTTGTGGCTCACGGGGCTGTTCGGGTCGCACAGAAATCCCTGGGAATGGGAAAACGGGTCATTTTCGTGTTGCCACATTGCGTACGAACCGCATGAAACTTCCAGAGGCATTTGCAGCAGGAATGCATGTGCACTCAAAAACTTCTATATGTTTCACGGATAGACCCCGTGAAACGCTAGAAATTGGCGGGGATGTGTCTCTTGTGGCTCACGGGGCTGTTAGGGTGGCACAGAACTCCCTCGGAATGGGAAAAGGGGTCATTTTCGTGTTGCCACATTGCATAGGAACGCCATGAAACTTCCAGAGGCATTTGCAGCAGAAAGGCACGTGCACTCAAAAATTTTAATATTTTTCACGCATAGACCCCGTCAAACGCTAGAAGTTGGCGGGGATGTCTCTCTTGTGGCTCACGGGGCTGTTAGGGTCGCACAGAAATGCCTCGGAATGGGAAAACGGGTCATTTTTGTGTGGCCACATTGCATAGGAACGGCATGAAACTTCCAGAGGCATTTGCAGCAGGAATGCATGTGCACTCAAAAACGTCTATATTTTTCACGGATAGACCCCGTGAAACGCTATAAATTGGCGGGGATGTCTCTCTTGTGGCTCACGGGCGCTGTTAGTTAGGGTCGCACAGAAATCCCTCGGAATGGGAAAAGGGGTCATTTTCGTGTTGCCACATTGCGTACGAACGGCATGAAACTTCCAGAGGCATCTGCAGCAGAAATGCATGTGCACTCAAAAACGTCTATATTTTTCACGGATAGACCCCGTGAAACGCTAGAAATTGGCGGGGATGTGTCTCTTGTGGCTCACGGGGCTGTTAGGGTCGCACAGAAATCCCTCGGAATGGGAAAACGGGTCATTTTCGTGTTGCCACAATTGGCATACGAACGGCATGAAACTTCCAGAGGCATTTGCAGCAGAAATGCATGTGCACTCAAAAACGTGAATATTTTTTCACGGATAGACCCCGTCAAACGCTCGAATTTGGCGGGGATGTTTCTCTTGTGGGTCACGGGGCTGTTCGGCTCGCACAGAACTCCCTTGGTCCACCTGATTCGTGCATACAGGCAGCAACTAAAACTCTGTAAACCTGCTGTGAGGACATCTAAACAGTGGACCAGTGAGGCTGTGGAAGATTTGCGGGCGTGCTTAGACTGTACTGACTGGGATATGTTCACGACTGCTACCAATAGTCTGGATGAACTCACAGAGGCTGTGTACATCAGCTTCTGTGAGGACTGCTGTATCCCAACACGTACCAGGGTGAACTTTAACAACAACAAGCCCTGGTTCTCAGCAAAGCTCAAAAGGTTGAGGTTGGAGAAGGAGGAAGCGTTTAGGAGTGGGGATAGAGACAGATTCAAGGAGTCGAAGAACAGGTTTAGCAAAGCGGTGAGAGAGGCTAAACGACTGTACTCAGAGACACTAAAACACCAGTTCTCTACTAACGACGCTGCTTCTGTCTGCCAAAGGGCTCAGGCACATCACCAACTACAAACCCAGAGCGCCCCACACCACTAACGACTCCCGCCTAGCCAACGACCTGAACGAGTTCTACCGTAGATTTGAAAGACAATTGGACTGTCCTGAACCACCCCTTCCCACCCAAGAGGCCCCATCCCCCACCCATACTACAGAAACGACTCTCTCCTTTCAGGAGGGAGAAGTTAATGGGCTTTTCAAGAGGCAGAATCCACGCAAAGCAGCCGGGCCGGACTCTGTCTCTCCAGCCACCCTCAGGCACTGCGCTGACCAGCTGTCTCCGGTGTTCACCAACATCTTTAACACCTCCCTGGAGACATGCCATGTACCAGCCTGTCTCAAGTCCTCCACCATCATCGCTGTGCCCAAAAAGCTAAGGCCAACAGGACTAAATGATTACAGACCGGTCGCCCTTACATCTGTGGTAATGAAGTCTTTTGAGCGCCTGCTCCTGGCACACCTCAAAGCCATCACAGACCCTCTCCTGGACCCCCTTCAGTTTGCCTACAGAGCCAACAGGTCTGTGGACGACGCAGTTAACATGGCCCTCCACTTCACCCTACAGCATGTGGACGCCCCAGCATCCTACGCCAGGATCCTGTTTGTGGACTTCAGCTCTGCCTTCAACACCATCATCCCTGCCCTGCTTCAGGACAAGCTCTTCCAGCTGAACGTGCCCTACTCCACCTGCAGGTGGATCACAGACTTCCTCTCT
>NW_027423020.1:625000-627500 GCF_048934315.1 Petromyzon marinus
TAGAAATTGGCGGGGATGTGTCTCTTGTGGCTCACGGGGCTGTTAGGGTGGCACAGAACTCCCTCGGAATGGGAAAAGGGGTCATTTTCGTGTTGCCACATTGCATAGGAACGCCATGAAACTTCCAGAGGCATTTGCAGCAGAAAGGCACGTGCACTCAAAAATTTTAATATTTTTCACGCATAGACCCCGTCAAACGCTAGAAGTTGGCGGGGATGTCTCTCTTGTGGCTCACGGGGCTGTTAGGGTCGCACAGAAATGCCTCGGAATGGGAAAACGGGTCATTTTTGTGTGGCCACATTGCATAGGAACGGCATGAAACTTCCAGAGGCATTTGCAGCAGGAATGCATGTGCACTCAAAAACGTCTATATTTTTCACGGATAGACCCCGTGAAACGCTATAAATTGGCGGGGATGTCTCTCTTGTGGCTCACGGGCGCTGTTAGTTAGGGTCGCACAGAAATCCCTCGGAATGGGAAAAGGGGTCATTTTCGTGTTGCCACATTGCGTACGAACGGCATGAAACTTCCAGAGGCATCTGCAGCAGAAATGCATGTGCACTCAAAAACGTCTATATTTTTCACGGATAGACCCCGTGAAACGCTAGAAATTGGCGGGGATGTGTCTCTTGTGGCTCACGGGGCTGTTCGGGTCGCACAGAAATCCCTGGGAATGGGAAAACGGGTCATTTTCGTGTTGCCACATTGCGTACGAACCGCATGAAACTTCCAGAGGCATTTGCAGCAGGAATGCATGTGCACTCAAAAACTTCTATATGTTTCACGGATAGACCCCGTGAAACGCTAGAAATTGGCGGGGATGTGTCTCTTGTGGCTCACGGGGCTGTTAGGGTGGCACAGAACTCCCTCGGAATGGGAAAAGGGGTCATTTTCGTGTTGCCACATTGCATAGGAACGCCATGAAACTTCCAGAGGCATTTGCAGCAGAAAGGCACGTGCACTCAAAAATTTTAATATTTTTCACGCATAGACCCCGTCAAACGCTAGAAGTTGGCGGGGATGTCTCTCTTGTGGCTCACGGGGCTGTTAGGGTCGCACAGAAATGCCTCGGAATGGGAAAACGGGTCATTTTTGTGTGGCCACATTGCATAGGAACGGCATGAAACTTCCAGAGGCATTTGCAGCAGGAATGCATGTGCACTCAAAAACGTCTATATTTTTCACGGATAGACCCCGTGAAACGCTATAAATTGGCGGGGATGTCTCTCTTGTGGCTCACGGGCGCTGTTAGTTAGGGTCGCACAGAAATCCCTCGGAATGGGAAAAGGGGTCATTTTCGTGTTGCCACATTGCGTACGAACGGCATGAAACTTCCAGAGGCATCTGCAGCAGAAATGCATGTGCACTCAAAAACGTCTATATTTTTCACGGATAGACCCCGTGAAACGCTAGAAATTGGCGGGGATGTGTCTCTTGTGGCTCACGGGGCTGTTAGGGTCGCACAGAAATCCCTCGGAATGGGAAAACGGGTCATTTTCGTGTTGCCACAATTGGCATACGAACGGCATGAAACTTCCAGAGGCATTTGCAGCAGAAATGCATGTGCACTCAAAAACGTGAATATTTTTTCACGGATAGACCCCGTCAAACGCTCGAATTTGGCGGGGATGTTTCTCTTGTGGGTCACGGGGCTGTTCGGCTCGCACAGAACTCCCTTGGTCCACCTGATTCGTGCATACAGGCAGCAACTAAAACTCTGTAAACCTGCTGTGAGGACATCTAAACAGTGGACCAGTGAGGCTGTGGAAGATTTGCGGGCGTGCTTAGACTGTACTGACTGGGATATGTTCACGACTGCTACCAATAGTCTGGATGAACTCACAGAGGCTGTGTACATCAGCTTCTGTGAGGACTGCTGTATCCCAACACGTACCAGGGTGAACTTTAACAACAACAAGCCCTGGTTCTCAGCAAAGCTCAAAAGGTTGAGGTTGGAGAAGGAGGAAGCGTTTAGGAGTGGGGATAGAGACAGATTCAAGGAGTCGAAGAACAGGTTTAGCAAAGCGGTGACAGAGGCTAAACGACTGTACTCAGAGACACTAAAACACCAGTTCTCTACTAACGACGCTGCTTCTGTCTGCCAAAGGGGTCAGGCACATCACCAACTACAAACCCAGAGCGCCCCACACCACTAACGACTCCCGCCTAGCCAACGACCTGAACGAGTTCTACCGTAGATTTGAAAGACAATTGGACTGTCCTGAACCACCCCTTCCCACCCAAGAGGCCCCATCCCCCACCCATACTACAGAAACGACTCTCTCCTTTCAGGAGGGAGAAGTTAATGGGCTTTTCAAGAGGCAGAATCCACGCAAAGCAGCCGGGCCGGACTCTGTCTCTCCAGCCACCCTCAGGCACTGCGCTGACCAGCTGTCTCCGGTGTTCACCAACATCTTTAACACCTCCCTGGAGACATGCCATGTACCAGCCTGTCTCAAGTCCTCCACCATCATCGCTGTGCCCAAAAAGCTAAGGCCAA
>NW_027423020.1:637500-640000 GCF_048934315.1 Petromyzon marinus
ACCCCGTGAAACGCTAGAAATTGGCGGGGATGTGTCTCTTGTGGCTCACGGGGCTGTTAGGGTGGCACAGAAATCCCTCGGAATGGGAAAACGGGTCATTTTCGTGTTGCCACATTGCATGCGAACGGCATGAAACTTCCAGAGGCATTTGCAGCAGGAATGCATGTGCAGTCAAAAAAGTGAATATTTTTCACGGATAGACCCCGTGAAACGCTAGAAATTGGCGGCGATGTCTCTCTTGTGGCTCACGGGGCTGTTAGGGTGGCACAGAAATCCCTCGGAATGGGAAAACGGGTCATTTTCGTGTCGCCACATTGCATGCGAACCGCATGAAACTTCCAGAGGCATTTGCAGCAGAAATGCATGTGCAGTCAAAAAATTGAATATTTTTCACGGATAGACCCCGTGAAACGCTAGAAATTGGCGGGGATGTGTCTCTTGTGGCTCACGGGGCTGTTAGGGTGGCACAGAAATCCCTCGGAATGGGAAAAAACGGGTCATTTTCGTGTCGCCACATTGCATGCGAACCGCATGAAACTTCCAGAGGCATTTGCAGCAGGAATGCATGTGCACTCAAAAAATGTGATATTTTTCACGGAGAGACCCCGTGAAACGCTAGAAGTGGGCGGGGATGTCTCTCTTGTGGCTCACGGGGCTGTTAGGGTGGCACAGAAATCCCTCGGAATGGGAAAACGGGTCATTTTCGTGTCGCCACATTGCATACGAACCGCATGAAACTTCCAGAGGCATTTGCAGCAGGAATGCATGTGCACTCAAAAAAGTGAATATTTCTCACGGATAGACCCCGTGATACGCTAGAAATTGGCGGGGATGTCTCTCTTGTGGCTCACGGGGCTGTTAGGGTGGCACAGAAATCCCTCGGAATGGGAAAACGGGTCATTTTCGTGTCGCCACATTGCATGCGAACCGCATGCAACTTCCAGAGGCATTTGCAGCAGAAATGCATGTGCAGTCAAAAAAAAATTGATATTTTTCACGGATAGACCCCGTGAAACGCTAGAAATTGGCGGGGATGTGTCTCTTGTGGCTCACGGGGCTGTTCGGGTCGCACAGAAATCCCTGGGAATGGGAAAACGGGTCATTTTCGTGTTGCCACATTGCGTACGAACCGCATGAAACTTCCAGAGGCATTTGCAGCAGGAATGCATGTGCACTCAAAAACTTCTATATGTTTCACGGATAGACCCCGTGAAACGCTAGAAATTGGCGGGGATGTGTCTCTTGTGGCTCACGGGGCTGTTAGGGTGGCACAGAACTCCCTCGGAATGGGAAAAGGGGTCATTTTCGTGTTGCCACATTGCATAGGAACGCCATGAAACTTCCAGAGGCATTTGCAGCAGAAAGGCACGTGCACTCAAAAATTTTAATATTTTTCACGCATAGACCCCGTCAAACGCTAGAAGTTGGCGGGGATGTCTCTCTTGTGGCTCACGGGGCTGTTAGGGTCGCACAGAAATGCCTCGGAATGGGAAAACGGGTCATTTTTGTGTGGCCACATTGCATAGGAACGGCATGAAACTTCCAGAGGCATTTGCAGCAGGAATGCATGTGCACTCAAAAACGTCTATATTTTTCACGGATAGACCCCGTGAAACGCTATAAATTGGCGGGGATGTCTCTCTTGTGGCTCACGGGCGCTGTTAGTTAGGGTCGCACAGAAATCCCTCGGAATGGGAAAAGGGGTCATTTTCGTGTTGCCACATTGCGTACGAACGGCATGAAACTTCCAGAGGCATCTGCAGCAGAAATGCATGTGCACTCAAAAACGTCTATATTTTTCACGGATAGACCCCGTGAAACGCTAGAAATTGGCGGGGATGTGTCTCTTGTGGCTCACGGGGCTGTTAGGGTCGCACAGAAATCCCTCGGAATGGGAAAACGGGTCATTTTCGTGTTGCCACAATTGGCATACGAACGGCATGAAACTTCCAGAGGCATTTGCAGCAGAAATGCATGTGCACTCAAAAACGTGAATATTTTTTCACGGATAGACCCCGTCAAACGCTCGAATTTGGCGGGGATGTTTCTCTTGTGGGTCACGGGGCTGTTCGGCTCGCACAGAACTCCCTTGGTCCACCTGATTCGTGCATACAGGCAGCAACTAAAACTCTGTAAACCTGCTGTGAGGACATCTAAACAGTGGACCAGTGAGGCTGTGGAAGATTTGCGGGCGTGCTTAGACTGTACTGACTGGGATATGTTCACGACTGCTACCAATAGTCTGGATGAACTCACAGAGGCTGTGTACATCAGCTTCTGTGAGGACTGCTGTATCCCAACACGTACCAGGGTGAACTTTAACAACAACAAGCCCTGGTTCTCAGCAAAGCTCAAAAGGTTGAGGTTGGAGAAGGAGGAAGCGTTTAGGAGTGGGGATAGAGACAGATTCAAGGAGTCGAAGAACAGGTTTAGCAAAGCGGTGAGAGAGGCTAAACGACTGTACTCAGAGACACTAAAACACCAGTTCTCTACTAACGAC
>NW_027423020.1:670000-672500 GCF_048934315.1 Petromyzon marinus
TGGAAAATAACAAAATCTAATCTAAAACATCTTAAATAAAGCTTACTTTGTAGGCAGAAAATAGTAAGTTACAGGACTCTCGAACTGATGTAGTCCAAAAATAAAGAATTAAAATAACAAAGACCAATCTATATAAGTGCTCTTGAATAGGCTTCGTGTAAAAAAAATAGCAATAAAAAAATACCAAGTCTTCGTCTTGGAAAATAACAAAATCTAAAAGAAAAGTCTTCTTTGTGGAAAATAGTAAAATAAAAAAACCAAGACTTCACCTTGGAAAATAACAAAATCTAATCTAAAACATCTTAAATAAAGCTGGTTTGTAGTCTTCTCTCGAACTGATGTAGTGCAAAAATCAAGAATTAAAATAACAATTTCTAATCTATATAAGTGCTCTTGAATAAAGCTTCCTGTAAAAAAATAGCAAAAAATACCAAGTCTTCGTCTTGGAAAATAACAAAATCTAAAAGAAAAGAAAAGTCTTCTTTGTGGAAAATAGTAAAATAAAAAAACCAAGACTTCACCGTGGAAAATAACAAAATCTAATCTAAAACATCTTAAATAAAGCTTATTTGTAATCTTCTTTGTAGGCAGAAAATAGTAAGTTACAGGACTCTCGAACTGATGTAGTCCAAAAATAAAGAATTAAAATAACAAAGTCTAATCTATATAAGTACTCTTGAATAAAGCTTCGTGTAAAAAAATAGCAAAAAAAAATACCAAGTCTTCGTTTTGGAAAATAACAAAATCTAAAAGAAAAGAAAAGTCTTCTTTGTGGAAAATAGTAAAATAAAAAAAAAACCAAGACTTCACCTTGGAAAAAATAAAAAAAATCTAATCTAAAACATCTTAAATAAAGCTAATTTGTAGTCTTCTTTGTAGGCAGAAAATAGTAAGGCGAAAATAAAGTCCCCTCTAAGCTCTAAAGTAACAAATACGACGTGTTAAAAAAAAAACTAACAATAAAAAAAAAGAACCAAGACTTCGTCTTGGAAAATAACAATCTAAATTGTGGAAAATAGTAAAATGAAATAAAAACCGACTTCACCTTCGAAAATAACAAAATCAATCTAAAACAAATGACATCTTAAAACAAAACTATTATTTGTTTCGGAGGTTGTCTATGACTGTTCATAGACCGCATAATTTCCACAGAACATTCTCAGAATATCAAGAGAGAAAAGCAGCGTTCTGCGGGAAATCATCTTGGCCAGTGATGTCGTTCTGGGTTTGGTCAGGCCCAGGGAGGTAAGTACCTCGTTATTCTCAAGGGGCCACTTTCCTCTTGCCCCAACCGGGAATCCAAAGAATGTGACCTTGCTAGCCTTCGTCAGCACTTTGACTTGATCACCAAGAGGGGTATAGTACGAAACTTTGTGCGAGGCAGCATCTGACAAGGTATTCTTTGAAAGCTCAAAACGGACGGTGACATCGATCACAACCGCCTCCTCATCTTTTGCAAACACGAGGTCAGGCTTTCTCATCTCTCCCGTCTCGGATATGAACCGTGGCTCTTTGTATACAGACCAGCCCAATCTAGCCGCTTCGTCTGCCAGAATGTTACTGATCTTGTTATGTCGCGCAATTCTTGCTTTCTGCACTGCAGGACATTGACCGAGAATGTGCGAAAGGGACTCGAGTCTGGCAGAGCATTTCCTGCAGGAACGTAAGGCCCCATCTCTGCCTCTGTTCAAGCTTTCTCTTGTTGGGTAAATATTTGCCCTTAGTTGTAGTGCTGCGATAAAGAAGCATTGTTTAAAGCCGCACCATGGCCTCAACCAAGCATTACTGATTCTATCATGCGCAAAGTTTACAATGCCCCTTCCTTGAACCGGCTTTTCGCACCATCTCTGAAATTCATGCTCCCTCCAATCGCAGGGTCTCGGATATACAGGTTCTTTTGACACCGAGTCCCTGAGAACGAATGTTGGGATTGCATCACTGTCACCCCCTGCTCGTACCCACAAATTACGGTATTCTTCCTCCATACCCTGCGAGGACACAATATTACGGGTGATAGCATCGGACGAGTTTGCTATACGTTGCAGCCTTCTAACTTGAACCGAAGGGATTGTTTTTTCCAGTTTCAAGATGGCAAGGCCTCCGTCTCGGGCTCTGGCATATAACAGTCCATCACAAGTTGAAGCGGGAAGGTGGAGCCATCCTTTTACCGCCTTTCTAATCTCTTGGTCCAACCCACGGAGAGTTGATTGCTTGCAGTCCGAGTGGTCTGCAGGATATAACAATCTGGGTAGGGCATAGGCATTGAGTAGTTCAACCTTCTGAGTTGGCTTCAGAGGCGCCTCATCGATTTTCGAGATCCATGTCTTTAGCTGACAATGTAGATCAGGCTGTATAGTGCCAGTCCAAGGGCCAATTTTCAGACCAAGGTATTTCGTTGATTCATCAGGTTGGATCATATGGACATCTTTATTTTTGATAGTCCATGGGTCGCAGTTGTTCACCGTATATGAATCTTTGGTTGGGCTTATCATGAAGCCCT
>NW_027423020.1:682500-685000 GCF_048934315.1 Petromyzon marinus
TCTCTCTTGTGGCTCACGGGGCTGTTAGGGTGGCACAGAAATCCCTCGGAATGGGAAAACGGGTCATTTTCGTGTCGCCACATTGCATGCGAACCGCATGCAACTTCCAGAGGCATTTGCAGCAGAAATGCATGTGCAGTCAAAAAAAAATTGATATTTTTCACGGATAGACCCCGTGAAACGCTAGAAATTGGCGGGGATGTGTCTCTTGTGGCTCACGGGGCTGTTCGGGTCGCACAGAAATCCCTGGGAATGGGAAAACGGGTCATTTTCGTGTTGCCACATTGCGTACGAACCGCATGAAACTTCCAGAGGCATTTGCAGCAGGAATGCATGTGCACTCAAAAACTTCTATATGTTTCACGGATAGACCCCGTGAAACGCTAGAAATTGGCGGGGATGTGTCTCTTGTGGCTCACGGGGCTGTTAGGGTGGCACAGAACTCCCTCGGAATGGGAAAAGGGGTCATTTTCGTGTTGCCACATTGCATAGGAACGCCATGAAACTTCCAGAGGCATTTGCAGCAGAAAGGCACGTGCACTCAAAAATTTTAATATTTTTCACGCATAGACCCCGTCAAACGCTAGAAGTTGGCGGGGATGTCTCTCTTGTGGCTCACGGGGCTGTTAGGGTCGCACAGAAATGCCTCGGAATGGGAAAACGGGTCATTTTTGTGTGGCCACATTGCATAGGAACGGCATGAAACTTCCAGAGGCATTTGCAGCAGGAATGCATGTGCACTCAAAAACGTCTATATTTTTCACGGATAGACCCCGTGAAACGCTATAAATTGGCGGGGATGTCTCTCTTGTGGCTCACGGGCGCTGTTAGTTAGGGTCGCACAGAAATCCCTCGGAATGGGAAAAGGGGTCATTTTCGTGTTGCCACATTGCGTACGAACGGCATGAAACTTCCAGAGGCATCTGCAGCAGAAATGCATGTGCACTCAAAAACGTCTATATTTTTCACGGATAGACCCCGTGAAACGCTAGAAATTGGCGGGGATGTGTCTCTTGTGGCTCACGGGGCTGTTAGGGTCGCACAGAAATCCCTCGGAATGGGAAAACGGGTCATTTTCGTGTTGCCACAATTGGCATACGAACGGCATGAAACTTCCAGAGGCATTTGCAGCAGAAATGCATGTGCACTCAAAAACGTGAATATTTTTTCACGGATAGACCCCGTCAAACGCTCGAATTTGGCGGGGATGTTTCTCTTGTGGGTCACGGGGCTGTTCGGCTCGCACAGAACTCCCTTGGTCCACCTGATTCGTGCATACAGGCAGCAACTAAAACTCTGTAAACCTGCTGTGAGGACATCTAAACAGTGGACCAGTGAGGCTGTGGAAGATTTGCGGGCGTGCTTAGACTGTACTGACTGGGATATGTTCACGACTGCTACCAATAGTCTGGATGAACTCACAGAGGCTGTGTACATCAGCTTCTGTGAGGACTGCTGTATCCCAACACGTACCAGGGTGAACTTTAACAACAACAAGCCCTGGTTCTCAGCAAAGCTCAAAAGGTTGAGGTTGGAGAAGGAGGAAGCGTTTAGGAGTGGGGATAGAGACAGATTCAAGGAGTCGAAGAACAGGTTTAGCAAAGCGGTGAGAGAGGCTAAACGACTGTACTCAGAGACACTAAAACACCAGTTCTCTACTAACGACGCTGCTTCTGTCTGCCAAAGGGCTCAGGCACATCACCAACTACAAACCCAGAGCGCCCCACACCACTAACGACTCCCGCCTAGCCAACGACCTGAACGAGTTCTACCGTAGATTTCAAAGACAATTGGACTGTCCTGAACCACCCCTTCCCACCCAAGAGGCCCCATCCCCCACCCATACTACAGAAACGACTCTCTCCTTTCAGGAGGGAGAAGTTAATGGGCTTTTCAAGAGGCAGAATCCACGCAAAGCAGCCGGGCCGGACTCTGTCTCTCCAGCCACCCTCAGGCACTGCGCTGACCAGCTGTCTCCGGTGTTCACCAACATCTTTAACACCTCCCTGGAGACATGCCATGTACCAGCCTGTCTCAAGTCCTCCACCATCATCGCTGTGCCCAAAAAGCTAAGGCCAACAGGACTAAATGATTACAGACCGGTCGCCCTTACATCTGTGGTAATGAAGTCTTTTGAGCGCCTGCTCCTGGCACACCTCAAAGCCATCACAGACCCTCTCCTGGACCCCCTTCAGTTTGCCTACAGAGCCAACAGGTCTGTGGACGACGCAGTTAACATGGCCCTCCACTTCACCCTACAGCATGTGGACGCCCCAGCATCCTACGCCAGGATCCTGTTTGTGGACTTCAGCTCTGCCTTCAACACCATCATCCCTGCCCTGCTTCAGGACAAGCTCTTCCAGCTGAACGTGCCCTACTCCACCTGCAGGTGGATCACAGACTTCCTCTCTGACAGGAAGCAGTGCGTTAAGCCGGGAACAGAAGTCTCTGACTCCAGGTCCATCAGCACGGGAACTCCTCAGGGCTGCGTCCTTTGCCC
>NW_027423020.1:690000-692500 GCF_048934315.1 Petromyzon marinus
ACTTTCCTCTTGCCCCAACCGGGAATCCACAGAATGTGACCTTGCTAGCCTTCGTCAGCACTTTGACTTGATCACCAAGAGGGGTATAGTACGAAACTTTGTGCGAGGCAGCATCTGACAAGGTATTCTTTGAAAGCTCAAAACGGACGGTGACATCGATCACAACCGCCTCCTCATCTTTTGCAAACACGAGGTCAGGCTTTCTCATCTCTCCCGTCTCGGATATGAACCGTGGCTCTTTGTATACAGACCAGCCCAATCTAGCCGCTTCGTCTGCCAGAATGTTACTGATCTTGTTATGTCGCGCAATTCTTGCTTTCTGTACTGCAGGACATTGACCGAGAATGTGCGAAAGGGACTCGAGTCTGGCAGAGCATTTCCTGCAGGAACGTAAGGCCCCATCTCTGCCTCTGTTCAAGCTTTCTCTTGTTGGGTAAACATTTGCCCTTAGTTGTAGTGCTGCGATAAAGAAGCATTGTTTAAAGCCGCACCATGGCCTCAACCAAGCATTACTGATTCTATCATGCGCAAAGTTTACAATGCCCCTTCCTTGAACCGGCTTTTCACACCATCTCTGAAATTCATGCTCCCTCCAATCGCAGGGTCTCGGATATACAGGTTCTTTTGACACCGAGTCCCTGAGAACGAATGTTGGGATTGCATCACTGTCACCCCCTGCTCGTACCCACAAATTACGGTATTCTTCCTCCATACCCTGCGAGGACACAATATTACGGGTGATAGCATCGGACGAGTTTGCTATACGTTGCAGCCTTCTAACTTGAACCGAAGGGATTGTTTTTTCCAGTTTCAAGATGGCAAGGCCTCCATCTCGGGCTCTGGCATATAACAGTCCATCACAAGTTGAAGCGGGAAGGTGGAGCCATCCTTTTACCGCCTTTCTAATCTCTTGGTCCAACCCACGGAGAGTTGATTGCTTGCAGTCCGAGTGGTCTGCAGGATATAACAATCTGGGTAGGGCATAGGCATTGAGTAGTTCAACCTTCTGAGTTGGCTTCAGAGGCGCCTCATCGATTTTCGAGATCCATGTCTTTAGCTGACAATGTAGATCAGGCTGTATAGTGCCAGTCCAAGGGCCAATTTTCAGACCAAGGTATTTCGTTGATTCATCAGGTTGGATCATATGGACATCTTTATTTTTGATAGTCCATGGGTCGCAGTTGTTCACCGTATATGAATCTTTGGTTGGGCTTATCATGAAGCCCTGGCACTTTCTGGCCTGAACCTCCAATCCCGATAGCCCACAAAATGATTCCAAGATCGCTAGATTGGCGGCCATACCAACCCAAGATTCGCTCACCAACACCAAATCATCAGCAAACGCAAGAGCTGTCACGTGGTCGGTATCAATGGAGTACCCAACTCCGTGTGACTCTAGGGTGCATATCAAAGGGTCCATGGCAAGATTGAAGAGCAGGAGTGACATGGGGTCACCCTGTTTGACACCAACACGTATGCTAATTTCTCGAGTCGACTCGCCATTGCTTTTGAACGAGGTCGTACACCGATCGTAGGCGTTCTGGATGATGCCCACCACGTGTTCATCTACTTTCTTGTGCCTTAACACCCATAAAATATGAGCATGCGAAACCGAGTCAAAAGCTTTCGCTATGTCGATGAACATGACAGCCAACGGCCTGTGCAATTTCTTAGCGTGTCTCATAAGGTCCTGTAGCACCTTAAGATTTTCAGAGCAGCCAGATGCTGCTATAAAACCACGCTGCCTTGGGTTTAAGGGACAAGCACGAGCAAGACGTGCAGTCATTATTCTGGAAAATAATCTCAGAATCATTGAACCAATCGTTATTGGTCTCCAGTTCCCCAATTCTTTCAGCTTTTCATCGTCCATAACCTTAGGAATAAGAATCGTCCTATTCTTTTTCAACTCTTTGGGAATAATTCCTGTAATCATCCATGCATTAAATAGGGCTGTCAGTGTCCGACCCTCGGGGTCGGCAGCACAGATTGCAGCCCTTGTTAGGCCATCTGGCCCAGCTGCTGACGTTGGTTTAATGGCCCGTATGGCAGTCTGAACTTCCTCCACCGAAATTAGGGGCTCAAAGTATTCGTTATTTGCAACACCTGATGACTTAAATTGGCCCAGGCCATTGAATGGCAACACCTTCTCCCATTTCTCGCAGTAAAAACGATATACATCTGCGTTCGGGATTCGGCATTCATGACGTTCAGTGCCATCCAGGACTAAGGACGCAAGAAGAGAGCGGTTCTTAAAGAAGAGCTTCTGGTGCTTCATGAAGCTTCCTCGTTTTTCCGCTCTCTTCTTCATCCAAGATCGTGTGGGTAATATCCTGGGTTTAATAATGTCGTTCTCGGGTTTTGAACGTTTACCTTTGTTTTTCACCAATCTCATCGGACAAAGCATCAATGCTGTGGCAGTTTCTACGAGGGCATCATGTTGGCCCTCGCCGTTAAGCCAAGCCTTTATTGCCTCCATTGCAGGCTTTTCCAGGGTCCCAGA
>NW_027423020.1:700000-702500 GCF_048934315.1 Petromyzon marinus
CTCACGGGGCTGTTAGGGTGGCACAGAAATCCCTCGGAATGGGAAAACGGGTCATTTTCGTGTTGCCACATTGCATGCGAACGGCATGAAACTTCCAGAGGCATTTGCAGCAGGAATGCATGTGCAGTCAAAAAAGTGAATATTTTTCACGGATAGACCCCGTGAAACGCTAGAAATTGGCGGCGATGTCTCTCTTGTGGCTCACGGGGCTGTTAGGGTGGCACAGAAATCCCTCGGAATGGGAAAACGGGTCATTTTTGTGTCGCCACATTGCATGCGAACCGCATGAAACTTCCAGAGGCATTTGCAGCAGAAATGCATGTGCAGTCAAAAAATTGAATATTTTTCACGGATAGACCCCGTGAAACGCTAGAAATTGGCGGGGATGTGTCTCTTGTGGCTCACGGGGCTGTTAGGGTGGCACAGAAATCCCTCGGAATGGGAAAAAACGGGTCATTTTCGTGTCGCCACATTGCATGCGAACCGCATGAAACTTCCAGAGGCATTTGCAGCAGGAATGCATGTGCACTCAAAAAATGTGATATTTTTCACGGAGAGACCCCGTGAAACGCTAGAAGTGGGCGGGGATGTCTCTCTTGTGGCTCACGGGGCTGTTAGGGTGGCACAGAAATCCCTCGGAATGGGAAAACGGGTCATTTTCGTGTCGCCACATTGCATACGAACCGCATGAAACTTCCAGAGGCATTTGCAGCAGGAATGCATGTGCACTCAAAAAAGTGAATATTTCTCACGGATAGACCCCGTGATACGCTAGAAATTGGCGGGGATGTCTCTCTTGTGGCTCACGGGGCTGTTAGGGTGGCACAGAAATCCCTCGGAATGGGAAAACGGGTCATTTTCGTGTCGCCACATTGCATGCGAACCGCATGCAACTTCCAGAGGCATTTGCAGCAGAAATGCATGTGCAGTCAAAAAAAAATTGATATTTTTCACGGATAGACCCCGTGAAACGCTAGAAATTGGCGGGGATGTGTCTCTTGTGGCTCACGGGGCTGTTCGGGTCGCACAGAAATCCCTGGGAATGGGAAAACGGGTCATTTTCGTGTTGCCACATTGCGTACGAACCGCATGAAACTTCCAGAGGCATTTGCAGCAGGAATGCATGTGCACTCAAAAACTTCTATATGTTTCACGGATAGACCCCGTGAAACGCTAGAAATTGGCGGGGATGTGTCTCTTGTGGCTCACGGGGCTGTTAGGGTGGCACAGAACTCCCTCGGAATGGGAAAAGGGGTCATTTTCGTGTTGCCACATTGCATAGGAACGCCATGAAACTTCCAGAGGCATTTGCAGCAGAAAGGCACGTGCACTCAAAAATTTTAATATTTTTCACGCATAGACCCCGTCAAATGCTAGAAGTTGGCGGGGATGTCTCTCTTGTGGCTCACGGGGCTGTTAGGGTCGCACAGAAATGCCTCGGAATGGGAAAACGGGTCATTTTTGTGTGGCCACATTGCATAGGAACGGCATGAAACTTCCAGAGGCATTTGCAGCAGGAATGCATGTGCACTCAAAAACGTCTATATTTTTCACGGATAGACCCCGTGAAACGCTATAAATTGGCGGGGATGTCTCTCTTGTGGCTCACGGGCGCTGTTAGTTAGGGTCGCACAGAAATCCCTCGGAATGGGAAAAGGGGTCATTTTCGTGTTGCCACATTGCGTACGAACGGCATGAAACTTCCAGAGGCATCTGCAGCAGAAATGCATGTGCACTCAAAAACGTCTATATTTTTCACGGATAGACCCCGTGAAACGCTAGAAATTGGCGGGGATGTGTCTCTTGTGGCTCACGGGGCTGTTAGGGTCGCACAGAAATCCCTCGGAATGGGAAAACGGGTCATTTTCGTGTTGCCACAATTGGCATACGAACGGCATGAAACTTCCAGAGGCATTTGCAGCAGAAATGCATGTGCACTCAAAAACGTGAATATTTTTTCACGGATAGACCCCGTCAAACGCTCGAATTTGGCGGGGATGTTTCTCTTGTGGGTCACGGGGCTGTTCGGCTCGCACAGAACTCCCTTGGTCCACCTGATTCGTGCATACAGGCAGCAACTAAAACTCTGTAAACCTGCTGTGAGGACATCTAAACAGTGGACCAGTGAGGCTGTGGAAGATTTGCGGGCATGCTTAGACTGTACTGACTGGGATATGTTCACGACTGCTACCAATAGTCTGGATGAACTCACAGAGGCTGTGTACATCAGCTTCTGTGAGGACTGCTGTATCCCAACACGTACCAGGGTGAACTTTAACAACAACAAGCCCTGGTTCTCAGCAAAGCTCAAAAGGTTGAGGTTGGAGAAGGAGGAAGCGTTTAGGAGTGGGGATAGAGACAGATTCAAGGAGTCGAAGAACAGGTTTAGCAAAGCGGTGAGAGAGGCTAAACGACTGTACTCAGAGACACTAAAACACCAGTTCTCTACTAACGACGCTGCTTCTGTCTGCCAAAGGGCTCAGGCACATCACCAACTACA
>NW_027423020.1:720000-722500 GCF_048934315.1 Petromyzon marinus
AATAACAAAATCTAATCTAAAACATCTTAAATAAAGCTTGTCTGTAGTCTTCTTTGTAGGCAGAAAATAGTACGTTACAGGACTCTCAAACTGATGTATTCCAAAAATAAAGAATTAAAATAACAAAGTCTAATCTATATAAGCGCTCTTGAATAAAGCAGTGTAAAAAAAAAAAATAGCAATATAAAAAAACCAAGTCTTCGTCTTGGAAAATAACAAAATCTAAAATAAAAGAAGTCTTCTTTGTGGAAAATAGTAAAATAAAAAAAACCAAGACTTCACCTTGGAAAATAACAAAATCTAATCTAAAACATCTTAAATAAAGCTTATTTGTAATCTTCTTTGTAGGCAGAAAATAGTAAGTTACAGGACTCTCGAACTGATGTAGTCCAAAAATAAAGAATTAAAATAACAAAGTCTAATCTATATAAGTGCTCTTGAATAGGCTTCGTGTAAAAAAATAGCAATAAAAAAATACCAAGTCTTCGTCTTGGAAAATAACAAAATTTAAAAGAAAAGTCTTCTTTGTGGAAAATAGTAAAATAAAAAACCAAGACTTCACCTTGGAAAATAACAAAATCTAATCTAAAACATCTTAAATAAAGCTGGTTTGTAGTCTTCTCTCGAACTGATGTAGTGCAAAAATAAAGAATTAAAATAACAAAGTCTAATCTATATAAGTGCTCTTGAATAAAGCTTCCTGTAAAAAATACCAAAAAAAATACCAAGTCTTCGTCTTGGAAAATAACAAAATCTAAAAGAAAAGAAAAGTCTTCTTTGTGGAAAATAGTAAAATAAAAAAAACCAAGACTTCACCTTGGAAAATAACAAAATCTAATACATCTTAAATAAAGCTTATTTCTAATCTTCTTTGTAGGCAGAAAATAGTAAGTTACAGGACTCTCGAACTGATGTAGTCCAAAAATAAAGAATTAAAATAACAAAGTCTAATCTATATAAGTGCTCTTGAATAAGCTTCGTGTAAAAAATAGCAATATAATAAAAATACCAAGTCTTCGTCTTGGAAAATAACAAAATCTAAAAGAAAGGTCTTCTTTATGGAAAATAGTAAAATAAGAATACCAAGACTTCACCTTGGAAAATAACAAAACCATCTTGAAAAAAGCTTATTTTTAATCTTCTTTGTAGGCAGAAAATAGTAAGGCGAAAATAAAGTCCCCTCTAAGCTCTAAAGTAACAAATACGACGTGTTAAAAAAAAAAAAACTAACAATAAAAAAAAGAACCAAGACTTCGTCTTGGAAAATAACAATCTAAATTGTGGAAAATAGTAAAATGAAATAAAAACCGACTTCACCTTCGAAAATAAGAAAATCAATCTAAAACAAATGACATCTTAAAACAAAACTATTATTTGTTTCGGAGGTTGTCTATGACTGTTCATAGACCGCATAATTTCCACAGAACATTCTCAGAATATCAAGAGAGAAAAGCAGCGTTCTGCGGGAAATCATCTTGGCCAGTGATGTCGTTCTGGGTTTGGTCAGGCCCAGGGAGGTAAGTACCTCGTTATTCTCAAGGGGCCACTTTCCTCTTGCCCCAACCGGGAATCCAAAGAATGTGACCTTGCTAGCCTTCGTCAGCACTTTGACTTGATCACCAAGAGGGGTATAGTACGAAACTTTGTGCGAGGCAGCATCTGACAAGGTATTCTTTGAAAGCTCAAAACGGACGGTGACATCGATCACAACCGCCTCCTCATCTTTTGCAAACACGAGGTCAGGCTTTCTCATCTCTCCCGTCTCGGATATGAACCGTGGCTCTTTGTATACAGACCAGCCCAATCTAGCCGCTTCGTCTGCCAGAATGTTACTGATCTTGTTGTGTCGCGCAATTCTTGCTTTCTGTACTGCAGGACATTGACCGAGAATGTGCGAAAGGGACTCGAGTCTGGCAGAGCATTTCCTGCAGGAACGTAAGGCCCCATCTCTGCCTCTGTTCAAGCTTTCTCTTGTTGGGTAAATATTTGCCCTTAGTTGTAGTGCTGCGATAAAGAAGCATTGTTTAAAGCCGCACCATGGCCTCAACCAAGCATTACTGATTCTATCATGCGCAAAGTTTACAATGCCCCTTCCTTGAACCGGCTTTTCGCACCATCTCTGAAATTCATGCTCCCTCCAATCGCAGGGTCTCGGATATACAGGTTCTTTTGACACCGAGTCCCTGAGAACGAATGTTGGGATTGCATCACTGTCACCCCCTGCTCGTACCCACAAATTACGGTATTCTTCCTCCATACCATGCGAGGACACAATATTACGGGTGATAGCATCGGACGAGTTTGCTATACGTTGCAGCCTTCTAACTTGAACCGAAGGGATTGTTTTTTCCAGTTTCAAGATGGCAAGGCCTCCGTCTCGGGCTCTGGCATATAACAGTCCATCACAAGTTGAAGCGGGAAGGTGGAGCCATCCTTTTACCGCCTTTCTAATCTCTTGGTCCAACCCACGGAGAGTTGATTGCTTGCAGTCCGAGTGGTC
>NW_027423020.1:730000-732500 GCF_048934315.1 Petromyzon marinus
ACGCTAGAAATTGGCGGGGATGTCTCTCTTGTGGCTCACGGGGCTGTTAGGGTGGCACAGAAATCCCTCGGAATGGGAAAACGGGTCATTTTCGTGTCGCCACATTGCATGCGAACCGCATGCAACTTCCAGAGGCATTTGCAGCAGAAATGCATGTGCAGTCAAAAAAAAATTGATATTTTTCACGGATAGACCCCGTGAAACGCTAGAAATTGGCGGGGATGTGTCTCTTGTGGCTCACGGGGCTGTTCGGGTCGCACAGAAATCCCTGGGAATGGGAAAACGGGTCATTTTCGTGTTGCCACATTGCGTACGAACCGCATGAAACTTCCAGAGGCATTTGCAGCAGGAATGCATGTGCACTCAAAAACTTCTATATGTTTCACGGATAGACCCCGTGAAACGCTAGAAATTGGCGGGGATGTGTCTCTTGTGGCTCACGGGGCTGTTAGGGTGGCACAGAACTCCCTCGGAATGGGAAAAGGGGTCATTTTCGTGTTGCCACATTGCATAGGAACGCCATGAAACTTCCAGAGGCATTTGCAGCAGAAAGGCACGTGCACTCAAAAATTTTAATATTTTTCACGCATAGACCCCGTCAAACGCTAGAAGTTGGCGGGGATGTCTCTCTTGTGGCTCACGGGGCTGTTAGGGTCGCACAGAAATGCCTCGGAATGGGAAAACGGGTCATTTTTGTGTGGCCACATTGCATAGGAACGGCATGAAACTTCCAGAGGCATTTGCAGCAGGAATGCATGTGCACTCAAAAACGTCTATATTTTTCACGGATAGACCCCGTGAAACGCTATAAATTGGCGGGGATGTCTCTCTTGTGGCTCACGGGCGCTGTTAGTTAGGGTCGCACAGAAATCCCTCGGAATGGGAAAAGGGGTCATTTTCGTGTTGCCACATTGCGTACGAACGGCATGAAACTTCCAGAGGCATCTGCAGCAGAAATGCATGTGCACTCAAAAACGTCTATATTTTTCACGGATAGACCCCGTGAAACGCTAGAAATTGGCGGGGATGTGTCTCTTGTGGCTCACGGGGCTGTTAGGGTCGCACAGAAATCCCTCGGAATGGGAAAACGGGTCATTTTCGTGTTGCCACAATTGGCATACGAACGGCATGAAACTTCCAGAGGCATTTGCAGCAGAAATGCATGTGCACTCAAAAACGTGAATATTTTTTCACGGATAGACCCCGTCAAACGCTCGAATTTGGCGGGGATGTTTCTCTTGTGGGTCACGGGGCTGTTCGGCTCGCACAGAACTCCCTTGGTCCACCTGATTCGTGCATACAGGCAGCAACTAAAACTCTGTAAACCTGCTGTGAGGACATCTAAACAGTGGACCAGTGAGGCTGTGGAAGATTTGCGGGCGTGCTTAGACTGTACTGACTGGGATATGTTCACGACTGCTACCAATAGTCTGGATGAACTCACAGAGGCTGTGTACATCAGCTTCTGTGAGGACTGCTGTATCCCAACACGTACCAGGGTGAACTTTAACAACAACAAGCCCTGGTTCTCAGCAAAGCTCAAAAGGTTGAGGTTGGAGAAGGAGGAAGCGTTTAGGAGTGGGGATAGAGACAGATTCAAGGAGTCGAAGAACAGGTTTAGCAAAGCGGTGAGAGAGGCTAAACGACTGTACTCAGAGACACTAAAACACCAGTTCTCTACTAACGACGCTGCTTCTGTCTGCCAAAGGGCTCAGGCACATCACCAACTACAAACCCAGAGCGCCCCACACCACTAACGACTCCCGCCTAGCCAACGACCTGAACGAGTTCTACCGTAGATTTGAAAGACAATTGGACTGTCCTGAACCACCCCTTCCCACCCAAGAGGCCCCATCCCCCACCCATACTACAGAAACGACTCTCTCCTTTCAGGAGGGAGAAGTTAATGGGCTTTTCAAGAGGCAGAATCCACGCAAAGCAGCCGGGCCGGACTCTGTCTCTCCAGCCACCCTCAGGCACTGCGCTGACCAGCTGTCTCCGGTGTTCACCAACATCTTTAACACCTCCCTGGAGACATGCCATGTACCAGCCTGTCTCAAGTCCTCCACCATCATCGCTGTGCCCAAAAAGCTAAGGCCAACAGGACTAAATGATTACAGACCGGTCGCCCTTACATCTGTGGTAATGAAGTCTTTTGAGCGCCTGCTCCTGGCACACCTCAAAGCCATCACAGACCCTCTCCTGGACCCCCTTCAGTTTGCCTACAGAGCCAACAGGTCTGTGGACGACGCAGTTAACATGGCCCTCCACTTCACCCTACAGCATGTGGACGCCCCAGCATCCTACGCCAGGATCCTGTTTGTGGACTTCAGCTCTGCCTTCAACACCATCATCCCTGCCCTGCTTCAGGACAAGCTCTTCCAGCTGAACGTGCCCTACTCCACCTGCAGGTGGATCACAGACTTCCTCTCTGACAGGAAGCAGTGCGTTAAGCCGGGAACAGAAGTCTCTGACTCCAGGTCCATCAGCACGGGAACTC
>NW_027423020.1:742500-745000 GCF_048934315.1 Petromyzon marinus
AATGGGAAAAGGGGTCATTTTCGTGTTGCCACATTGCATAGGAACGCCATGAAACTTCCAGAGGCATTTGCAGCAGAAAGGCACGTGCACTCAAAAATTTTAATATTTTTCACGCATAGACCCCGTCAAACGCTAGAAGTTGGCGGGGATGTCTCTCTTGTGGCTCACGGGGCTGTTAGGGTCGCACAGAAATGCCTCGGAATGGGAAAACGGGTCATTTTTGTGTGGCCACATTGCATAGGAACGGCATGAAACTTCCAGAGGCATTTGCAGCAGGAATGCATGTGCACTCAAAAACGTCTATATTTTTCACGGATAGACCCCGTGAAACGCTATAAATTGGCGGGGATGTCTCTCTTGTGGCTCACGGGCGCTGTTAGTTAGGGTCGCACAGAAATCCCTCGGAATGGGAAAAGGGGTCATTTTCGTGTTGCCACATTGCGTACGAACGGCATGAAACTTCCAGAGGCATCTGCAGCAGAAATGCATGTGCACTCAAAAACGTCTATATTTTTCACGGATAGACCCCGTGAAACGCTAGAAATTGGCGGGGATGTGTCTCTTGTGGCTCACGGGGCTGTTAGGGTCGCACAGAAATCCCTCGGAATGGGAAAACGGGTCATTTTCGTGTTGCCACAATTGGCATACGAACGGCATGAAACTTCCAGAGGCATTTGCAGCAGAAATGCATGTGCACTCAAAAACGTGAATATTTTTTCACGGATAGACCCCGTCAAACGCTCGAATTTGGCGGGGATGTTTCTCTTGTGGGTCACGGGGCTGTTCGGCTCGCACAGAACTCCCTTGGTCCACCTGATTCGTGCATACAGGCAGCAACTAAAACTCTGTAAACCTGCTGTGAGGACATCTAAACAGTGGACCAGTGAGGCTGTGGAAGATTTGCGGGCGTGCTTAGACTGTACTGACTGGGATATGTTCACGACTGCTACCAATAGTCTGGATGAACTCACAGAGGCTGTGTACATCAGCTTCTGTGAGGACTGCTGTATCCCAACACGTACCAGGGTGAACTTTAACAACAACAAGCCCTGGTTCTCAGCAAAGCTCAAAAGGTTGAGGTTGGAGAAGGAGGAAGCGTTTAGGAGTGGGGATAGAGACAGATTCAAGGAGTCAAAGAACAGGTTTAGCAAAGCGGTGAGAGAGGCTAAACGACTGTACTCAGAGACACTAAAACACCAGTTCTCTACTAACGACGCTGCTTCTGTCTGCCAAAGGGCTCAGGCACATCACCAACTACAAACCCAGAGCGCCCCACACCACTAACGACTCCCGCCTAGCCAACGACCTGAACGAGTTCTACCGTAGATTTGAAAGACAATTGGACTGTCCTGAACCACCCCTTCCCACCCAAGAGGCCCCATCCCCCACCCATACTACAGAAACGACTCTCTCCTTTCAGGAGGGAGAAGTTAATGGGCTTTTCAAGAGGCAGAATCCACGCAAAGCAGCCGGGCCGGACTCTGTCTCTCCAGCCACCCTCAGGCACTGCGCTGACCAGCTGTCTCCGGTGTTCACCAACATCTTTAACACCTCCCTGGAGACATGCCATGTACCAGCCTGTCTCAAGTCCTCCACCATCATCGCTGTGCCCAAAAAGCTAAGGCCAACAGGACTAAATGATTACAGACCGGTCGCCCTTACATCTGTGGTAATGAAGTCTTTTGAGCGCCTGCTCCTGGCACACCTCAAAGCCATCACAGACCCTCTCCTGGACCCCCTTCAGTTTGCCTACAGAGCCAACAGGTCTGTGGACGACGCAGTTAACATGGCCCTCCACTTCACCCTACAGCATGTGGACGCCCCAGCATCCTACGCCAGGATCCTGTTTGTGGACTTCAGCTCTGCCTTCAACACCATCATCCCTGCCCTGCTTCAGGACAAGCTCTTCCAGCTGAACGTGCCCTACTCCACCTGCAGGTGGATCACAGACTTCCTCTCTGACAGGAAGCAGTGCGTTAAGCCGGGAACAGAAGTCTCTGACTCCAGGTCCATCAGCACGGGAACTCCTCAGGGCTGCGTCCTTTGCCCACTGCTCTTCTCCCTGTATACCAACAGCTGCGCCTCCAATCATCTGTCCGTCAAACTCTTGAAGTTTGTCGGACGACACCACCCTCATTGGGCTGATCTCTGGTGGGGATGAGTCTGACTATAGGTGGGAAGCTGACAACCTGGTGACCTGGTGTAGCCAGAACAACTTAGAGCTAAATGCTCTAAGGACAGTTGAGATGGTTGTGGACTTCAGGAAGAATACAGCCCCACTCACCGCCATCACCCTGTTAGACTCCGCAGTCAAAATTGTGGAGTCCTTCCGCTTCCTGGGCACTATTCTCTGCCGGGACCTCAAGTGGGAACTGAACATCAGCTCCCTCGCCAAGAGAGCTCAACAGAGGATGTACTTTCGACGGCAGCTGAAGAAATGCAACCTGCCAAAGACAATGATGGTGCAATTCTATACAGCGATCATTGAATCCATCCTCAC
>NW_027423020.1:767500-770000 GCF_048934315.1 Petromyzon marinus
CATTTGCAGCAGAAAGGCACGTGCACTCAAAAATTTTAATATTTTTCACGCATAGACCCCGTCAAACGCTAGAAGTTGGCGGGGATGTCTCTCTTGTGGCTCACGGGGCTGTTAGGGTCGCACAGAAATGCCTCGGAATGGGAAAACGGGTCATTTTTGTGTGGCCACATTGCATAGGAACGGCATGAAACTTCCAGAGGCATTTGCAGCAGGAATGCATGTGCACTCAAAAACGTCTATATTTTTCACGGATAGACCCCGTGAAACGCTATAAATTGGCGGGGATGTCTCTCTTGTGGCTCACGGGCGCTGTTAGTTAGGGTCGCACAGAAATCCCTCGGAATGGGAAAAGGGGTCATTTTCGTGTTGCCACATTGCGTACGAACGGCATGAAACTTCCAGAGGCATCTGCAGCAGAAATGCATGTGCACTCAAAAACGTCTATATTTTTCACGGATAGACCCCGTGAAACGCTAGAAATTGGCGGGGATGTGTCTCTTGTGGCTCACGGGGCTGTTAGGGTCGCACAGAAATCCCTCGGAATGGGAAAACGGGTCATTTTCGTGTTGCCACAATTGGCATACGAACGGCATGAAACTTCCAGAGGCATTTGCAGCAGAAATGCATGTGCACTCAAAAACGTGAATATTTTTTCACGGATAGACCCCGTCAAACGCTCGAATTTGGCGGGGATGTTTCTCTTGTGGGTCACGGGGCTGTTCGGCTCGCACAGAACTCCCTTGGTCCACCTGATTCGTGCATACAGGCAGCAACTAAAACTCTGTAAACCTGCTGTGAGGACATCTAAACAGTGGACCAGTGAGGCTGTGGAAGATTTGCGGGCGTGCTTAGACTGTACTGACTGGGATATGTTCACGACTGCTACCAATAGTCTGGATGAACTCACAGAGGCTGTGTACATCAGCTTCTGTGAGGACTGCTGTATCCCAACACGTACCAGGGTGAACTTTAACAACAACAAGCCCTGGTTCTCAGCAAAGCTCAAAAGGTTGAGGTTGGAGAAGGAGGAAGCGTTTAGGAGTGGGGATAGAGACAGATTCAAGGAGTCGAAGAACAGGTTTAGCAAAGCGGTGAGAGAGGCTAAACGACTGTACTCAGAGACACTAAAACACCAGTTCTCTACTAACGACGCTGCTTCTGTCTGCCAAAGGGCTCAGGCACATCACCAACTACAAACCCAGAGCGCCCCACACCACTAACGACTCCCGCCTAGCCAACGACCTGAACGAGTTCTACCGTAGATTTGAAAGACAATTGGACTGTCCTGAACCACCCCTTCCCACCCAAGAGGCCCCATCCCCCACCCATACTACAGAAACGACTCTCTCCTTTCAGGAGGGAGAAGTTAATGGGCTTTTCAAGAGGCAGAATCCACGCAAAGCAGCCGGGCCGGACTCTGTCTCTCCAGCCACCCTCAGGCACTGCGCTGACCAGCTGTCTCTGGTGTTCACCAACATCTTTAACACCTCCCTGGAGACATGCCATGTACCAGCCTGTCTCAAGTCCTCCACCATCATCGCTGTGCCCAAAAAGCTAAGGCCAACAGGACTAAATGATTACAGACCGGTCGCCCTTACATCTGTGGTAATGAAGTCTTTTGAGCGCCTGCTCCTGGCACACCTCAAAGCCATCACAGACCCTCTCCTGGACCCCCTTCAGTTTGCCTACAGAGCCAACAGGTCTGTGGACGACGCAGTTAACATGGCCCTCCACTTCACCCTACAGCATGTGGACGCCCCAGCATCCTACGCCAGGATCCTGTTTGTGGACTTCAGCTCTGCCTTCAACACCATCATCCCTGCCCTGCTTCAGGACAAGCTCTTCCAGCTGAACGTGCCCTACTCCACCTGCAGGTGGATCACAGACTTCCTCTCTGACAGGAAGCAGTGCGTTAAGCCGGGAACAGAAGTCTCTGACTCCAGGTCCATCAGCACGGGAACTCCTCAGGGCTGCGTCCTTTGCCCACTGCTCTTCTCCCTGTATACCAACAGCTGCGCCTCCAATCATCTGTCCGTCAAACTCTTGAAGTTTGTCGGACGACACCACCCTCATTGGGCTGATCTCTGGTGGGGATGAGTCTGACTATAGGTGGGAAGCTGACAACCTGGTGACCTGGTGTAGCCAGAACAACTTAGAGCTAAATGCTCTAAGGACAGTTGAGATGGTTGTGGACTTCAGGAAGAATACAGCCCCACTCACCGCCATCACCCTGTTAGACTCCGCAGTCAAAATTGTGGAGTCCTTCCGCTTCCTGGGCACTATTCTCTGCCGGGACCTCAAGTGGGAACTGAACATCAGCTCCCTCGCCAAGAGAGCTCAACAGAGGATGTACTTTCGACGGCAGCTGAAGAAATGCAACCTGCCAAAGACAATGATGGTGCAATTCTATACAGCGATCATTGAATCCATCCTCACCTCCTCCATAACCGTCTGGTACGCTGCTGCCACTGCCAAGGACAAGAGCAGACTGCAGCGTATC
>NW_027423020.1:817500-820000 GCF_048934315.1 Petromyzon marinus
TCTCTCTTGTGGCTCACGGGGCTGTTAGGGTCGCACAGAAATGCCTCGGAATGGGAAAACGGGTCATTTTTGTGTGGCCACATTGCATAGGAACGGCATGAAACTTCCAGAGGCATTTGCAGCAGGAATGCATGTGCACTCAAAAACGTCTATATTTTTCACGGATAGACCCCGTGAAACGCTATAAATTGGCGGGGATGTCTCTCTTGTGGCTCACGGGCGCTGTTAGTTAGGGTCGCACAGAAATCCCTCGGAATGGGAAAAGGGGTCATTTTCGTGTTGCCACATTGCGTACGAACGGCATGAAACTTCCAGAGGCATCTGCAGCAGAAATGCATGTGCACTCAAAAACGTCTATATTTTTCACGGATAGACCCCGTGAAACGCTAGAAATTGGCGGGGATGTGTCTCTTGTGGCTCACGGGGCTGTTAGGGTCGCACAGAAATCCCTCGGAATGGGAAAACGGGTCATTTTCGTGTTGCCACAATTGGCATACGAACGGCATGAAACTTCCAGAGGCATTTGCAGCAGAAATGCATGTGCACTCAAAAACGTGAATATTTTTTCACGGATAGACCCCGTCAAACGCTCGAATTTGGCGGGGATGTTTCTCTTGTGGGTCACGGGGCTGTTCGGCTCGCACAGAACTCCCTTGGTCCACCTGATTCGTGCATACAGGCAGCAACTAAAACTCTGTAAACCTGCTGTGAGGACATCTAAACAGTGGACCAGTGAGGCTGTGGAAGATTTGCGGGCGTGCTTAGACTGTACTGACTGGGATATGTTCACGACTGCTACCAATAGTCTGGATGAACTCACAGAGGCTGTGTACATCAGCTTCTGTGAGGACTGCTGTATCCCAACACGTACCAGGGTGAACTTTAACAACAACAAGCCCTGGTTCTCAGCAAAGCTCAAAAGGTTGAGGTTGGAGAAGGAGGAAGCGTTTAGGAGTGGGGATAGAGACAGATTCAAGGAGTCGAAGAACAGGTTTAGCAAAGCGGTGAGAGAGGCTAAACGACTGTACTCAGAGACACTAAAACACCAGTTCTCTACTAACGACGCTGCTTCTGTCTGCCAAAGGGCTCAGGCACATCACCAACTACAAACCCAGAGCGCCCCACACCACTAACGACTCCCGCCTAGCCAACGACCTGAACGAGTTCTACCGTAGATTTGAAAGACAATTGGACTGTCCTGAACCACCCCTTCCCACCCAAGAGGCCCCATCCCCCACCCATACTACAGAAACGACTCTCTCCTTTCAGGAGGGAGAAGTTAATGGGCTTTTCAAGAGGCAGAATCCACGCAAAGCAGCCGGGCCGGACTCTGTCTCTCCAGCCACCCTCAGGCACTGCGCTGACCAGCTGTCTCCGGTGTTCACCAACATCTTTAACACCTCCCTGGAGACATGCCATGTACCAGCCTGTCTCAAGTCCTCCACCATCATCGCTGTGCCCAAAAAGCTAAGGCCAACAGGACTAAATGATTACAGACCGGTCGCCCTTACATCTGTGGTAATGAAGTCTTTTGAGCGCCTGCTCCTGGCACACCTCAAAGCCATCACAGACCCTCTCCTGGACCCCCTTCAGTTTGCCTACAGAGCCAACAGGTCTGTGGACGACGCAGTTAACATGGCCCTCCACTTCACCCTACAGCATGTGGACGCCCCAGCATCCTACGCCAGGATCCTGTTTGTGGACTTCAGCTCTGCCTTCAACACCATCATCCCTGCCCTGCTTCAGGACAAGCTCTTCCAGCTGAACGTGCCCTACTCCACCTGCAGGTGGATCACAGACTTCCTCTCTGACAGGAAGCAGTGCGTTAAGCCGGGAACAGAAGTCTCTGACTCCAGGTCCATCAGCACGGGAACTCCTCAGGGCTGCGTCCTTTGCCCACTGCTCTTCTCCCTGTATACCAACAGCTGCGCCTCCAATCATCTGTCCGTCAAACTCTTGAAGTTTGTCGGACGACACCACCCTCATTGGGCTGATCTCTGGTGGGGATGAGTCTGACTATAGGTGGGAAGCTGACAACCTGGTGACCTGGTGTAGCCAGAACAACTTAGAGCTAAATGCTCTAAGGACAGTTGAGATGGTTGTGGACTTCAGGAAGAATACAGCCCCACTCACCGCCATCACCCTGTTAGACTCCGCAGTCAAAATTGTGGAGTCCTTCCGCTTCCTGGGCACTATTCTCTGCCGGGACCTCAAGTGGGAACTGAACATCAGCTCCCTCGCCAAGAGAGCTCAACAGAGGATGTACTTTCGACGGCAGCTGAAGAAATGCAACCTGCCAAAGACAATGATGGTGCAATTCTATACAGCGATCATTGAATCCATCCTCACCTCCTCCATAACCGTCTGGTACGCTGCTGCCACTGCCAAGGACAAGAGCAGACTGCAGCGTATCATGCACACTGCTGAGAAGGTAATTGCCTGCAATCTACCAACCCTCGAGGACCTGCACACGACAAGGAGCATGAGGCGAGCGAGGAAG
>NW_027423020.1:867500-872500 GCF_048934315.1 Petromyzon marinus
ATCGAGAGACTAGTCGGCAAACACCAGCGTGCTCCTTCTGGCGTGCTCCCTCATCGATACGTTTCGGTCAGCAATACTTTGCTTGCTGCGCAAGCGTGGCAAGGATGCTGTGAGTTTCCTTCGCCCTGTTACCATGCATCTTTGATAACACGGGGTGGAGTCAATAACCGTATTGTACTCCCATGCTGGTGTATCCAACGCAGATCCAGCATCATCAAGCTGGTCCCTGACTGGGATGCCGTGTATTATCGAATCCCTGCTGCCGTGCATCAATGGCAACAAGGAGTAGAGTCGGTAAGGTTACCGGATTCTCGAACTGATGTACTCCAAAAAATAAAGAATTAAAATAACAAAGTCTAATCTATATAAGTAATGGTGAATAAAGCTTATTTTTAATCTTCTTTGAAGGCAGAAAATAGTAAGGTAAAAATAAAGTCCTCTCTATGCTCTGAAGTAACATATAAAAAAAACTAGCAATAAAAAAAAATACCAAGTCTTCGTCTTGGAAAATAACAAAATCTAAAAGAAAAATCTTCTTTGTGGAAAATAGTAAAATAAAAAAACCAAGTCTTCACCTTGGAAAATAACAAAATCTAATCTAAAACATCTTAAATAAAGCTTGTCTGTAGTCTTCTTTGTAGGCAGAAAATAGTACGTTACAGGACTCTCAAACTGATGTATTCCAAAAATAAAGAATTAAAATAACAAAGTCTAATCTATATAAGCGCTCTTGAATAAAGCAGTGTAAAAAAAAAAAATAGCAATATAAAAAAAACCAAGTCTTCGTCTTGGAAAATAACAAAATCTAAAAGAAAAGAAGTCTTCTTTGTGGAAAATAGTAAAATAAAAAAAACCAAGACTTCACCTTGGAAAATAACAAAATCTAATCTAAAACATCTTAAATAAAGCTTATTTGTAATCTTCTTTGTAGGCAGAAAATAGTAAGTTACAGGACTCTCGAACTGATGTAGTCCAAAAATAAAGAATTAAAATAACAAAGTCTAATCTATATAAGTGCTCTTGAATAGGCTTCGTGTAAAAAAAATAGCAATAAAAAAATACCAAGTCTTCGTCTTGGAAAATAACAAAATCTAAAAGAAAAGTCTTCTTTGTGGAAAATAGTAAAATAAAAAACCAAGACTTCACCTTGGAAAATAACAAAATCTAATCTAAAACATCTTAAATAAAGCTGGTTTGTAGTCTTCTCTCGAACTGATGTAGTGCAAAAATAAAGAATTAAAATAACAAAGTCTAATCTATATAAGTGCTCTTGAATAAAGCTTCCTGTAAAAAATACCAAAAAAAATACCAAGTCTTCGTCTTGGAAAATAACAAAATCTAAAAGAAAAGAAAAGTCTTCTTTGTGGAAAATAGTAAAATAAAAAAAACCAAGACTTCACCTTGGAAAATAACAAAATCTAATCTAAAACATCTTAAATAAAGCTTATTTCTAATCTTCTTTGTAGGCAGAAAATAGTAAGTTACAGGACTCTCGAACTGATGTAGTCCAAAAATAAAGAATTAAAATAACAAAGTCTAATCTATATAAGTGCTCTTGAATAAGCTTCGTGTAAAAAATAGCAATATAATAAAAATACCAAGTCTTCGTCTTGGAAAATAACAAAATCTAAAAGAAAGGTCTTCTTTATGGAAAATAGTAAAATAAGAATACCAAGACTTCACCTTGGAAAATAACAAAACCATCTTGAAAAAAGCTTATTTTTAATCTTCTTTGTAGGCAGAAAATAGTAAGGCGAAAATAAAGTCCCCTCTAAGCTCTAAAGTAACAAATACGACGTGTTAAAAAAAAAACTAACAATAAAAAAAAGAACCAAGACTTCGTCTTGGAAAATAACAATCTAAATTGTGGAAAATAGTAAAATGAAATAAAAACCGACTTCACCTTCGAAAATAACAAAATCAATCTAAAACAAATGACATCTTAAAACAAAACTATTATTTGTTTCGGAGGTTGTCTATGACTGTTCATAGACCGCATAATTTCCACAGAACATTCTCAGAATATCAAGAGAGAAAAGCAGCGTTCTGCGGGAAATCATCTTGGCCAGTGATGTCGTTCTGGGTTTGGTCAGGCCCAGGGAGGTAAGTACCTCGTTATTCTCAAGGGGCCACTTTCCTCTTGCCCCAACCGGGAATCCAAAGAATGTGACCTTGCTAGCGTTCGTCAGCACTTTGACTTGATCACCAAGAGGGGTATAGTACGAAACTTTGTGCGAGGCAGCATCTGACAAGGTATTCTTTGAAAGCTCAAAACGGACGGTGACATCGATCACAACCGCCTCCTCATCTTTTGCAAACACGAGGTCAGGCTTTCTCATCTCTCCCGTCTCGGATATGAACCGTGGCTCTTTGTATACAGACCAGCCCAATCTAGCCGCTTCGTCTGCCAGAATGTTACTGATCTTGTTGTGTCGCGCAATTCTTGATTTCTGTACTGCAGGACATTGACCGAGAATGTGCGAAAGGGACTCGAGTCTG
Organism: Petromyzon marinus; assembly: GCF_048934315.1. NCBI lineage: Eukaryota > Metazoa > Chordata > Hyperoartia > Petromyzontiformes > Petromyzontidae > Petromyzon > Petromyzon marinus. The sequence continues at coordinate 870,000 of NW_027423020.1, forward strand.
GCAGAGCATTTCCTGCAGGAACGTAAGGCCCCATCTCTGCCTCTGTTCAAGCTTTCTCTTGTTGGGTAAATATTTGCCCTTAGTTGTAGTGCTGCAATAAAGAAGCATTGTTTAAAGCCGCACCATGGCCTCAACCAAGCATTACTGATTCTATCATGCGCAAAGTTTACAATGCCCCTTCCTTGAACCGGCTTTTCGCACCATCTCTGAAATTCATGCTCCCTCCAATCGCAGGGTCTCGGATATACAGGTTCTTTTGACACCGAGTCCCTGAGAACGAATGTTGGGATTGCATCACTGTCACCCCCTGCTCGTACCCACAAATTACGGTATTCTTCCTCCATACCATGCGAGGACACAATATTACGGGTGATAGCATCGGACGAGTTTGCTATACGTTGCAGCCTTCTAACTTGAACCGAAGGGATTGTTTTTTCCAGTTTCAAGATGGCAAGGCCTCCGTCTCGGGCTCTGGCATATAACAGTCCATCACAAGTTGAAGCGGGAAGGTGGAGCCATCCTTTTACCGCCTTTCTAATCTCTTGGTCCAACCCACGGAGAGTTGATTGCTTGCAGTCCGAGTGGTCTGCAGGATATAACAATCTGGGTAGGGCATAGGCATTGAGTAGTTCAACCTTCTGAGTTGGCTTCAGAGGCGCCTCATCGATTTTCGAGATCCATGTCTTTAGCTGACAATGTAGATCAGGCTGTATAGTGCCAGTCCAAGGGCCAATTTTCAGACCAAGGTATTTCGTTGATTCATCAGGTTGGATCATATGGACATCTTTATTTTTGATAGTCCATGGGTCGCAGTTGTTCACCGTATATGAATCTTTGGTTGGGCTTATCATGAAGCCCTGGCACTTTCTGGCCTGAACCTCCAATCCCGATAGCCCACAAAATGATTCCAAGATCGCTAGATTGGCGGCCATACCAACCCAAGATTCGCTCACCAACACCAAATCATCAGCAAACGCAAGAGCTGTCACGTGGTCGGTATCAATGGAGTACCCAACTCCGTGTGACTCTAGGGTGCATATCAAAGGGTCCATGGCAAGATTGAAGAGCAGGGGTGACATGGGGTCACCCTGTTTGACACCAACACGTATGCTAATTTCTCGAGTCGACTCGCCATTGCTTTTGAACGAGGTCGTACACCGATCGTAGGCGTTCTGGATGATGCCCACCACGTGTTCATCTACTTTCTTGTGCCTTAACACCCATAAAATATGAGCATGCGAAACCGAGTCAAAAGCTTTCGCTATGTCGATGAACATGACAGCCAACGGCCTGTGCAATTTCTTAGCGTGTCTCATAAGGTCCTGTAGCACCTTAAGATTTTCAGAGCAGCCAGATGCCGCTATAAAACCACGCTGCCTTGGGTTTAAGGGACAAGCACGAGCAAGACGTGCAGTCATTATTCTGGAAAATAATCTCAGAATCATTGAACCAATCGTTATTGGTCTCCAGTTCCCCAATTCTTTCAGCTTTTCATCGTCCATAACCTTAGGAATAAGAATCGTCCTATTCTTTTTCAACTCTTTGGGAATAATTCCTGTAATCATCCATGCATTAAATAGGGCTGTCAGTGTCCGACCCTCGGGGTCGGCAGCACAGATTGCAGCCCTTGTTAGGCCATCTGGCCCAGCTGCTGACGTTGGTTTAATGGCCCGTATGGCAGTCTGAACTTCCTCCACCGAAATTAGGGGCTCAAAGTATTCGTTATTTGCAACACCTGATGACTTAAATTGGCCCAGGCCATTGAATGGCAACACCTTCTCCCATTTTTCGCAGTAAAAACGATATACATCTGCGTTCGGGATTCGGCATTCATGACGTTCAGTGCCATCCAGGACTAAGGACGCAAGAAGAGAGCGGTTCTTAAAGAAGAGCTTCTGGTGCTTCATGAAGCTTCCTCGTTTTTCCGCTCTCTTCTTCATCCAAGATCGTGTGGGTAATATCCTGGGTTTAATAATGTCGTTCTCGGGTTTTGAACGTTTGCCTTTGTTTTTCACCAATCTCATCGGACAAAGCATCAATGCTGTGGCAGTTTCTACGAGGGCATCATGTTGGCCCTCGCCGTTAAGCCAAGCCTTTATTGCCTCCATTGCAGGCTTTTCCAGGGTCCCAGAATTCTCATTCGTAAGCCGCTCAGCTGCTTGAGCGAGTATGGATGAAGTCCCCGTTGTTACATTTGGTGGGGGAGACAATGTCTCAAGAGGCCTAGAAGAAAAATGTAAGCTGTCTGACATGGGGGCCCCTGTCTTTTTACTTAGGTCCCGTCTCTTGTCAGAGACTTGCTTGTTGGTCTTAGTCCCAAGCGCTTCAGCAATGATCTTATTGATATTCTTTTTCCCCTGAAACTGCAACTCTAGAAGGGCCAGCTGTTCTACTTCCTTCAAAGACCAGCAGCTACGGTGTACCCCTCTCTGCGAGGTACCCTTTATACCATCTTTAATCCTTTCCTCATTACGGGTGACTGGGTGAGCATGCCTCTTGTG
>NW_027423020.1:880000-882500 GCF_048934315.1 Petromyzon marinus
GGAAAACGGGTCATTTTCGTGTTGCCACATTGCGTACGAACCGCATGAAACTTCCAGAGGCATTTGCAGCAGGAATGCATGTGCACTCAAAAACTTCTATATGTTTCACGGATAGACCCCGTGAAACGCTAGAAATTGGCGGGGATGTGTCTCTTGTGGCTCACGGGGCTGTTAAGGTGGCACAGAACTCCCTCGGAATGGGAAAAGGGGTCATTTTCGTGTTGCCACATTGCATAGGAACGCCATGAAACTTCCAGAGGCATTTGCAGCAGAAAGGCACGTGCACTCAAAAATTTTAATATTTTTCACGCATAGACCCCGTCAAACGCTAGAAGTTGGCGGGGATGTCTCTCTTGTGGCTCACGGGGCTGTTAGGGTCGCACAGAAATGCCTCGGAATGGGAAAACGGGTCATTTTTGTGTGGCCACATTGCATAGGAACGGCATGAAACTTCCAGAGGCATTTGCAGCAGGAATGCATGTGCACTCAAAAACGTCTATATTTTTCACGGATAGACCCCGTGAAACGCTATAAATTGGCGGGGATGTCTCTCTTGTGGCTCACGGGCGCTGTTAGTTAGGGTCGCACAGAAATCCCTCGGAATGGGAAAAGGGGTCATTTTCGTGTTGCCACATTGCGTACGAACGGCATGAAACTTCCAGAGGCATCTGCAGCAGAAATGCATGTGCACTCAAAAACGTCTATATTTTTCACGGATAGACCCCGTGAAACGCTAGAAATTGGCGGGGATGTGTCTCTTGTGGCTCACGGGGCTGTTAGGGTCGCACAGAAATCCCTCGGAATGGGAAAACGGGTCATTTTCGTGTTGCCACAATTGGCATACGAACGGCATGAAACTTCCAGAGGCATTTGCAGCAGAAATGCATGTGCACTCAAAAACGTGAATATTTTTTCACGGATAGACCCCGTCAAACGCTCGAATTTGGCGGGGATGTTTCTCTTGTGGGTCACGGGGCTGTTCGGCTCGCACAGAACTCCCTTGGTCCACCTGATTCGTGCATACAGGCAGCAACTAAAACTCTGTAAACCTGCTGTGAGGACATCTAAACAGTGGACCAGTGAGGCTGTGGAAGATTTGCGGGCGTGCTTAGACTGTACTGACTGGGATATGTTCACGACTGCTACCAATAGTCTGGATGAACTCACAGAGGCTGTGTACATCAGCTTCTGTGAGGACTGCTGTATCCCAACACGTACCAGGGTGAACTTTAACAACAACAAGCCCTGGTTCTCAGCAAAGCTCAAAAGGTTGAGGTTGGAGAAGGAGGAAGCGTTTAGGAGTGGGGATAGAGACAGATTCAAGGAGTCGAAGAACAGGTTTAGCAAAGCGGTGAGAGAGGCTAAACGACTGTACTCAGAGACACTAAAACACCAGTTCTCTACTAACGACGCTGCTTCTGTCTGCCAAAGGGCTCAGGCACATCACCAACTACAAACCCAGAGCGCCCCACACCACTAACGACTCCCGCCTAGCCAACGACCTGAACGAGTTCTACCGTAGATTTGAAAGACAATTGGACTGTCCTGAACCACCCCTTCCCACCCAAGAGGCCCCATCCCCCACCCATACTACAGAAACGACTCTCTCCTTTCAGGAGGGAGAAGTTAATGGGCTTTTCAAGAGGCAGAATCCACGCAAAGCAGCCGGGCCGGACTCTGTCTCTCCAGCCACCCTCAGGCACTGCGCTGACCAGCTGTCTCCGGTGTTCACCAACATCTTTAACACCTCCCTGGAGACATGCCATGTACCAGCCTGTCTCAAGTCCTCCACCATCATCGCTGTGCCCAAAAAGCTAAGGCCAACAGGACTAAATGATTACAGACCGGTCGCCCTTACATCTGTGGTAATGAAGTCTTTTGAGCGCCTGCTCCTGGCACACCTCAAAGCCATCACAGACCCTCTCCTGGACCCCCTTCAGTTTGCCTACAGAGCCAACAGGTCTGTGGACGACGCAGTTAACATGGCCCTCCACTTCACCCTACAGCATGTGGACGCCCCAGCATCCTACGCCAGGATCCTGTTTGTGGACTTCAGCTCTGCCTTCAACACCATCATCCCTGCCCTGCTTCAGGACAAGCTCTTCCAGCTGAACGTGCCCTACTCCACCTGCAGGTGGATCACAGACTTCCTCTCTGACAGGAAGCAGTGCGTTAAGCCGGGAACAGAAGTCTCTGACTCCAGGTCCATCAGCACGGGAACTCCTCAGGGCTGCGTCCTTTGCCCACTGCTCTTCTCCCTGTATACCAACAGCTGCGCCTCCAATCATCTGTCCGTCAAACTCTTGAAGTTTGTCGGACGACACCACCCTCATTGGGCTGATCTCTGGTGGGGATGAGTCTGACTATAGGTGGGAAGCTGACAACCTGGTGACCTGGTGTAGCCAGAACAACTTAGAGCTAAATGCTCTAAGGACAGTTGAGATGGTTGTGGACTTCAGGAAGAATACAGCCCCACTCACCGCCATCACCCTGTTAGACT
>NW_027423020.1:892500-895000 GCF_048934315.1 Petromyzon marinus
AAATCCCTCGGAATGGGAAAACGGGTCATTTTCGTGTCGCCACATTGCATACGAACCGCATGAAACTTCCAGAGGCATTTGCAGCAGGAATGCATGTGCACTAAAAAAAGTGAATATTTCTCACGGATAGACCCCGTGATACGCTAGAAATTGGCGGGGATGTCTCTCTTGTGGCTCACGGGGCTGTTAGGGTGGCACAGAAATCCCTCGGAATGGGAAAACGGGTCATTTTCGTGTCGCCACATTGCATGCGAACCGCATGCAACTTCCAGAGGCATTTGCAGCAGAAATGCATGTGCAGTCAAAAAAAATTGATATTTTTCACGGATAGACCCCGTGAAACGCTAGAAATTGGCGGGGATGTGTCTCTTGTGGCTCACGGGGCTGTTCGGGTCGCACAGAAATCCCTGGGAATGGGAAAACGGGTCATTTTCGTGTTGCCACATTGCGTACGAACCGCATGAAACTTCCAGAGGCATTTGCAGCAGGAATGCATGTGCACTCAAAAACTTCTATATGTTTCACGGATAGACCCCGTGAAACGCTAGAAATTGGCGGGGATGTGTCTCTTGTGGCTCACGGGGCTGTTAGGGTGGCACAGAACTCCCTCGGAATGGGAAAAGGGGTCATTTTCGTGTTGCCACATTGCATAGGAACGCCATGAAACTTCCAGAGGCATTTGCAGCAGAAAGGCACGTGCACTCAAAAATTTTAATATTTTTCACGCATAGACCCCGTCAAACGCTAGAAGTTGGCGGGGATGTCTCTCTTGTGGCTCACGGGGCTGTTAGGGTCGCACAGAAATGCCTCGGAATGGGAAAACGGGTCATTTTTGTGTGGCCACATTGCATAGGAACGGCATGAAACTTCCAGAGGCATTTGCAGCAGGAATGCATGTGCACTCAAAAACGTCTATATTTTTCACGGATAGACCCCGTGAAACGCTATAAATTGGCGGGGATGTCTCTCTTGTGGCTCACGGGCGCTGTTAGTTAGGGTCGCACAGAAATCCCTCGGAATGGGAAAAGGGGTCATTTTCGTGTTGCCACATTGCGTACGAACGGCATGAAACTTCCAGAGGCATCTGCAGCAGAAATGCATGTGCACTCAAAAACGTCTATATTTTTCACGGATAGACCCCGTGAAACGCTAGAAATTGGCGGGGATGTGTCTCTTGTGGCTCACGGGGCTGTTAGGGTCGCACAGAAATCCCTCGGAATGGGAAAACGGGTCATTTTCGTGTTGCCACAATTGGCATACGAACGGCATGAAACTTCCAGAGGCATTTGCAGCAGAAATGCATGTGCACTCAAAAACGTGAATATTTTTTCACGGATAGACCCCGTCAAACGCTCGAATTTGGCGGGGATGTTTCTCTTGTGGGTCACGGGGCTGTTCGGCTCGCACAGAACTCCCTTGGTCCACCTGATTCGTGCATACAGGCAGCAACTAAAACTCTGTAAACCTGCTGTGAGGACATCTAAACAGTGGACCAGTGAGGCTGTGGAAGATTTGCGGGCGTGCTTAGACTGTACTGACTGGGATATGTTCACGACTGCTACCAATAGTCTGGATGAACTCACAGAGGCTGTGTACATCAGCTTCTGTGAGGACTGCTGTATCCCAACACGTACCAGGGTGAACTTTAACAACAACAAGCCCTGGTTCTCAGCAAAGCTCAAAAGGTTGAGGTTGGAGAAGGAGGAAGCGTTTAGGAGTGGGGATAGAGACAGATTCAAGGAGTCGAAGAACAGGTTTAGCAAAGCGGTGAGAGAGGCTAAACGACTGTACTCAGAGACACTAAAACACCAGTTCTCTACTAACGACGCTGCTTCTGTCTGCCAAAGGGCTCAGGCACATCACCAACTACAAACCCAGAGCGCCCCACACCACTAACGACTCCCGCCTAGCCAACGACCTGAACGAGTTCTACCGTAGATTTGAAAGACAATTGGACTGTCCTGAACCACCCCTTCCCACCCAAGAGGCCCCATCCCCCACCCATACTACAGAAACGACTCTCTCCTTTCAGGAGGGAGAAGTTAATGGGCTTTTCAAGAGGCAGAATCCACGCAAAGCAGCCGGGCCGGACTCTGTCTCTCCAGCCACCCTCAGGCACTGCGCTGACCAGCTGTCTCCGGTGTTCACCAACATCTTTAACACCTCCCTGGAGACATGCCATGTACCAGCCTGTCTCAAGTCCTCCACCATCATCGCTGTGCCCAAAAAGCTAAGGCCAACAGGACTAAATGATTACAGACCGGTCGCCCTTACATCTGTGGTAATGAAGTCTTTTGAGCGCCTGCTCCTGGCACACCTCAAAGCCATCACAGACCCTCTCCTGGACCCCCTTCAGTTTGCCTACAGAGCCAACAGGTCTGTGGACGACGCAGTTAACATGGCCCTCCACTTCACCCTACAGCATGTGGACGCCCCAGCATCCTACGCCAGGATCCTGTTTGTGGACTTCAGCTCTGCCTTCAACACCATCATCCCTGCC
>NW_027423020.1:900000-902500 GCF_048934315.1 Petromyzon marinus
TGTTTCGGAGGTTGTCTATGACTGTTCATAGACCGCATAATTTCCACAGAACATTCTCAGAATATCAAGAGAGAAAAGCAGCGTTCTGCGGGAAATCATCTTGGCCAGTGATGTCGTTCTGGGTTTGGTCAGGCCCAGGGAGGTAAGTACCTCGTTATTCTCAAGGGGCCACTTTCCTCTTGCCCCAACCGGGAATCCAAAGAATGTGACCTTGCTAGCCTTCGTCAGCACTTTGACTTGATCACCAAGAGGGGTATAGTACGAAACTTTGTGCGAGGCAGCATCTGACAAGGTATTCTTTGAAAGCTCAAAACGGACGGTGACATCGATCACAACCGCCTCCTCATCTTTTGCAAACACGAGGTCAGGCTTTCTCATCTCTCCCGTCTCGGATATGAACCGTGGCTCTTTGTATACAGACCAGCCCAATCTAGCCGCTTCGTCTGCCAGAATGTTACTGATCTTGTTATGTCGCGCAATTCTTGCTTTCTGTACTGCAGGACATTGACCGAGCATGTGCGAAAGGGACTCGAGTCTGGCAGAGCATTTCCTGCAGGAACGTAAGGCCCCATCTCTGCCTCTGTTCAAGCTTTCTCTTGTTGGGTAAATATTTGCCCTTAGTTGTAGTGCTGCGATAAAGAAGCATTGTTTAAAGCCGCACCATGGCCTCAACCAAGCATTACTGATTCTATCATGCGCAAAGTTTACAATGCCCCTTCCTTGAACCGGCTTTTCGCACCATCTCTGAAATTCATGCTCCCTCCAATCGCAGGGTCTCGGATATACAGGTTCTTTTGACACCGAGTCCCTGAGAACGAATGTTGGGATTGCATCACTGTCACCCCCTGCTCGTACCCACAAATTACGGTATTCTTCCTCCATACCCTGCGAGGACACAATATTACGGGTGATAGCATCGGACGAGTTTGCTATACGTTGCAGCCTTCTAACTTGAACCGAAGGGATTGTTTTTTCCAGTTTCAAGATGGCAAGGCCTCCGTCTCGGGCTCTGGCATATAACAGTCCATCACAAGTTGAAGCGGGAAGGTGGAGCCATCCTTTTACCGCCTTTCTAATCTCTTGGTCCAACCCACGGAGAGTTGATTGCTTGCAGTCCGAGTGGTCTGCAGGATATAACAATCTGGGTAGGGCATAGGCATTGAGTAGTTCAACCTTCTGAGTTGGCTTCAGAGGCGCCTCATCGATTTTCGAGATCCATGTCTTTAGCTGATAATGTAGATCAGGCTGTATAGTGCCAGTCCAAGGGCCAATTTTCAGACCAAGGTATTTCGTTGATTCATCAGGTTGGATCATATGGACATCTTTATTTTTGATAGTCCATGGGTCGCAGTTGTTCACCGTATATGAATCTTTGGTTGGGCTTATCATGAAGCCCTGGCACTTTCTGGCCTGAACCTCCAATCCCGATAGCCCACAAAATGATTCCAAGATCGCTAGATTGGCGGCCAGACCAACCCAAGATTCGCTCACCAACACCAAATCATCAGCAAACGCAAGAGCTGTCACGTGGTCGGTATCAATGGAGTACCCAACTCCGTGTGACTCTAGGGTGCATATCAAAGGGTCCATGGCAAGATTGAAGAGCAGGGGTGACATGGGGTCACCCTGTTTGACACCAACACGTATGCTAATTTCTCGAGTCGACTCGCCATTGCTTTTGAACGAGGTCGTACACCGATCGTAGGCGTTCTGGATGATGCCCACCACGTGTTCATCTACTTTCTTGTGCCTTAACACCCATAAAATATGAGCATGCGAAACCGAGTCAAAAGCTTTCGCTATGTCGATGAACATGACAGCCAACGGCCTGTGCAATTTCTTAGCGTGTCTCATAAGGTCCTGTAGCACCTTAAGATTTTCAGAGCAGCCAGATGCCGCTATAAAACCACGCTGCCTTGGGTTTAAGGGACAAGCACGAGCAAGACGTGCAGTCATTATTCTGGAAAATAATCTCAGAATCATTGAACCAATCGTTATTGGTCTCCAGTTCCCCAATTCTTTCAGCTTTTCATCGTCCATAACCTTAGGAATAAGAATCGTCCTATTCTTTTTCAACTCTTTGGGAATAATTCCTGTAATCATCCATGCATTAAATAGGGCTGTCAGTGTCCGACCCTCGGGGTCGGCAGCACAGATTGCAGCCCTTGTTAGGCCATCTGGCCCAGCTGCTGACGTTGGTTTAATGGCCCGTATGGCAGTCTGAACTTCCTCCACCGAAATTAGGGGCTCAAAGTATTCGTTATTTGCAACACCTGATGACTTAAATTGGCCCAGGCCATTGAATGGCAACACCTTCTCCCATTTTTCGCAGTAAAAACGATATACATCTGCGTTCGGGATTCGGCATTCATGACGTTCAGTGCCATCCAGGACTAAGGACGCAAGAAGAGAGCGGTTCTTAAAGAAGAGCTTCTGGTGCTTCATGAAGCTTCCTCGTTTTTCCGCTCTCTTCTTCATCCAAGATCGTGTGGGTAATATC
>NW_027423020.1:915000-920000 GCF_048934315.1 Petromyzon marinus
GAAGTAACATATAAAAAAAACTAGCAATAAAAAAAAATACCAAGTCTTCGTCTTGGAAAATAACAAAATCTAAAAGAAAAATCTTCTTTGTGGAAAATAGTAAAATAAAAAAACCAAGTCTTCACCTTGGAAAATAACAAAATCTAATCTAAAACATCTTAAATAAAGCTTGTCTGTAGTCTTCTTTGTAGGCAGAAAATAGTACGTTACAGGACTCTCAAACTGATGTATTCCAAAAATAAAGAATTAAAATAACAAAGTCTAATCTATATAAGCGCTCTTGAATAAAGCAGTGTAAAAAAAAAAAATAGCAATATAAAAAAAAACAAGTCTTCGTCTTGGAAAATAACAAAATCTAAAAGAAAAGAAGTCTTCTTTGTGGAAAATAGTAAAATAAAAAAAACCAAGACTTCACCTTGGAAAATAACAAAATCTAATCTAAAACATCTTAAATAAAGCTTATTTGTAATCTTCTTTGTAGGCAGAAAATAGTAAGTTACAGGACTCTCGAACTGATGTAGTCCAAAAATAAAGAATTAAAATAACAAAGTCTAATCTATATAAGTGCTCTTGAATAGGCTTCGTGTAAAAAAATAGCAATAAAAAAATACCAAGTTTTCGTCTTGGAAAATAACAAAATCTAAAAGAAAAGTCTTCTTTGTGGAAAATAGTAAAATAAAAAACCAAGACTTCACCTTGGAAAATAACAAAATCTAATCTAAAACATCTTAAATAAAGCTGGTTTGTAGTCTTCTCTCGAACTGATGTAGTGCAAAAATAAAGAATTAAAATAACAAAGTCTAATCTATATAAGTGCTCTTGAATAAAGCTTCCTGTAAAAAATACCAAAAAAAATACCAAGTCTTCGTCTTGGAAAATAACAAAATCTAAAAGAAAAGAAAAGTCTTCTTTGTGGAAAATAGTAAAATAAAAAAAACCAAGACTTCACCTTGGAAAATAACAAAATCTAATACATCTTAAATAAAGCTTATTTCTAATCTTCTTTGTAGGCAGAAAATAGTAAGTTACAGGACTCTCGAACTGATGTAGTCCAAAAATAAAGAATTAAAATAACAAAGTCTAATCTATATAAGTGCTCTTGAATAAGCTTCGTGTAAAAAATAGCAATATAAAAAAAATACCAAGTCTTCGTCTTGGAAAATAACAAAATCTAAAAGAAAGGTCTTCTTTATGGAAAATAGTAAAATAAGAATACCAAGACTTCACCTTGGAAAATAACAAAACCATCTTGAAAAAAGCTTATTTTTAATCTTCTTTGTAGGCAGAAAATAGTAAGGCGAAAATAAAGTCCCCTCTAAGCTCTAAAGTAACAAATACGACGTGTTAAAAAAAAAAAAACTAACAATAAAAAAAAGAACCAAGACTTCGTCTTGGAAAATAACAATCTAAATTGTGGAAAATAGTAAAATGAAATAAAAACCGACTTCACCTTCGAAAATAACAAAATCAATCTAAAACAAATGACATCTTAAAACAAAACTATATTTTGTTTCGGAGGTTGTCTATGACTGTTCATAGACCGCATAATTTCCACAGAACATTCTCAGAATATCAAGAGAGAAAAGCAGCGTTCTGCGGGAAATCATCTTGGCCAGTGATGTCGTTCTGGGTTTGGTCAGGCCCAGGGAGGTAAGGGGCCACTTTCCTCTTGCCCCAACCGGGAATCCAAAGAATGTGACCTTGCTAGCCTTCGTCAGCACTTTGACTTGATCACCAAGAGGGGTATAGTACGAAACTTTGTGCGAGGCAGCATCTGACAAGGTATTCTTTGAAAGCTCAAAACGGACGGTGACATCGATCACAACCGCCTCCTCATCTTTTGCAAACACGAGGTCAGGCTTTCTCATCTCTCCCGTCTCGGATATGAACCGTGGCTCTTTGTATACAGACCAGCCCAATCTAGCCGCTTCGTCTGCCAGAATGTTACTGATCTTGTTGTGTCGCGCAATTCTTGCTTTCTGTACTGCAGGACATTGACCGAGAATGTGCGAAAGGGACTCGAGTCTGGCAGAGCATTTCCTGCAGGAACGTAAGGCCCCATCTCTGCCTCTGTTCAAGCTTTCTCTTGTTGGGTAAATATTTGCCCTTAGTTGTAGTGCTGCGATAAAGAAGCATTGTTTAAAGCCGCACCATGGCCTCAACCAAGCATTACTGATTCTATCATGCGCAAAGTTTACAATGCCCCTTCCTTGAACCGGCTTTTCGCACCATCTCTGAAATTCATGCTCCCTCCAATCGCAGGGTCTCGGATATACAGGTTCTTTTGACACCGAGTCCCTGAGAACGAATGTTGGGATTGCATCACTGTCACCCCCTGCTCGTACCCACAAATTACGGTATTCTTCCTCCATACCATGCGAGGACACAATATTACGGGTGATAGCATCGGACGAGTTTGCTATACGTTGCAGCCTTCTAACTTGAACCGAAGGGATTGTTTTTTCCAGTTTCAAGATGGCAAGGCCTCCGTCTCGGGCTCTGGCATATAACAGTCCATCACAAGTTGAAGCGGGAAGGTGGAGCCATCCTTTTACCGCCTTTCTAATCTCTTGGTCCAACCCACGGAGAGTTGATTGCTTGCAGTCCGAGTGGTCTGCAGGATATAACAATCTGGGTAGGGCATAGGCATTGAGTAGTTCAACCTTCTGAGTTGGCTTCAGAGGCGCCTCATCGATTTTCGAGATCCATGTCTTTAGCTGACAATGTAGATCAGGCTGTATAGTGCCAGTCCAAGGGCCAATTTTCAGACCAAGGTATTTCGTTGATTCATCAGGTTGGATCATATGGACATCTTTATTTTTGATAGTCCATGGGTCGCAGTTGTTCACCGTATATGAATCTTTGGTTGGGCTTATCATGAAGCCCTGGCACTTTCTGGCCTGAACCTCCAATCCCGATAGCCCACAAAATGATTCCAAGATCGCTAGATTGGCGGCCATACCAACCCAAGATTCGCTCACCAACACCAAATCATCAGCAAACGCAAGAGCTGTCACGTGGTCGGTATCAATGGAGTACCCAACTCCGTGTGACTCTAGGGTGCATATCAAAGGGTCCATGGCAAGATTGAAGAGCAGGGGTGACATGGGGTCACCCTGTTTGACACCAACACGTATGCTAATTTCTCGAGTTGACTCGCCATTGCTTTTGAACGAGGTCGTACACCGATCGTAGGCGTTCTGGATGATGCCCACCACGTGTTCATCTACTTTCTTGTGCCTTAACACCCATAAAATATGAGCATGCGAAACCGAGTCAAAAGCTTTCGCTATGTCGATGAACATGACAGCCAACGGCCTGTGCAATTTCTTAGCGTGTCTCATAAGGTCCTGTAGCACCTTAAGATTTTCAGAGCAGCCAGATGCCGCTATAAAACCACGCTGCCTTGGGTTTAAGGGACAAGCACGAGCAAGACGTGCAGTCATTATTCTGGAAAATAATCTCAGAATCATTGAACCAATCGTTATTGGTCTCCAGTTCCCCAATTCTTTCAGCTTTTCATCATCCATAACCTTAGGAATAAGAATCGTCCTATTCTTTTTCAACTCTTTGAGAATAATTCCTGTAATCATCCATGCATTAAATAGGGCTGTCAGTGTCCGACCCTCGGGGTCGGCAGCACAGATTGCAGCCCTTGTTAGGCCATCTGGCCCAGCTGCTGACGTTGGTTTAATGGCCCGTATGGCAGTCTGAACTTCCTCCACCGAAATTAGGGGCTCAAAGTATTCGTTATTTGCAACACCTGATGACTTAAATTGGCCCAGGCCATTGAATGGCAACACCTTCTCCCATTTTTCGCAGTAAAAACGATATACATCTGCGTTCGGGATTCGGCATTCATGACGTTCAGTGCCATCCAGGACTAAGGACGCAAGAAGAGAGCGGTTCTTAAAGAAGAGCTTCTGGTGCTTCATGAAGCTTCCTCGTTTTTCCGCTCTCTTCTTCATCCAAGATCGTGTGGGTAATATCCTGGGTTTAATAATGTCGTTCTCGGGTTTTGAACGTTTGCCTTTGTTTTTCACCAATCTCATCGGACAAAGCATCAATGCTGTGGCAGTTTCTACGAGGGCATCATGTTGGCCCTCGCCGTTAAGCCAAGCCTTTATTGCCTCCATTGCAGGCTTTTCCAGGGTCCCAGAATTCTCATTCGTAAGCCGCTCAGCTGCTTGAGCGAGTATGGATGAAGTCCCCGTTGTTACATTTGGTGGGGGAGACAATGTCTCAAGAGGCCTAGAAGAAAAATGTAAGCTGTCTGACATGGGGGCCCCTGTCTTTTTACTTAGGTCCCGTCTCTTGTCAGAGACTTGCTTGTTGGTCTTAGTCCCAAGCGCTTCAGCAATGATCTTATTGATATTCTTTTTCCCCTGAAACTGCAACTCTAGAAGGGCCAGCTGTTCTACTTCCTTCAAAGACCAGCAGCTACGGTGTACCCCTCTCTGCGAGGTACCCTTTATACCATCTTTAATCCTTTCCTCATTACGGGTGACTGGGTGAGCATGCCTCTTGTGCTGCGAAAGGCCACTTAGAGTCGCAAAGCGTGCCTGGCAACATTCACAGACCATTGGTAAGCTTTCCTCAGTTAACTTTATTCCCCCACATTTGGGGGCATGACAGGCAATCGATCGGTGGTTTGAGTTGGTTTTGTCACATTTAGCGCACTTAAACACCAGAGGAATGTCTCTGTGTTTGATGTTAAAATGTGCAACAAGTTCGGATGCTTTGCCCATGTGTTGTTTACAGATAACGCATATATACTCCAGACTAGGCAGTACAACCGTGATAGTTCCCTTGGTGTCAATGGGAAACTTTCCCAACACGGGTTCCTCAGCCGATATGTCGAGGAAGGACTCCTCCACATCCTCATCATCCTCTGTAAAGTCATCTGAAGAGTCATCCGACTCAACTAGACTTTTAATCTGTTCGTAAAAATCGTAGTTCATCTCCTCTTCCTTTTCCAAGGACGAGTTATGGAAGGTCAT
>NW_027423020.1:927500-930000 GCF_048934315.1 Petromyzon marinus
CTTGTGGCTCACGGGGCTGTTAGGGTGGCACAGAAATCCCTCGGAATGGGAAAACGGGTCATTTTCGTGTCGCCACATTGCATGCGAACCGCATGCAACTTCCAGAGGCATTTGCAGCAGAAATGCATGTGCAGTCAAAAAAAATTGATATTTTTCACGGATAGACCCCGTGAAACGCTAGAAATTGGCGGGGATGTGTCTCTTGTGGCTCACGGGGCTGTTCGGGTCGCACAGAAATCCCTGGGAATGGGAAAACGGGTCATTTTCGTGTTGCCACATTGCGTACGAACCGCATGAAACTTCCAGAGGCATTTGCAGCAGGAATGCATGTGCACTCAAAAACTTCTATATGTTTCACGGATAGACCCCGTGAAACGCTAGAAATTGGCGGGGATGTGTCTCTTGTGGCTCACGGGGCTGTTAGGGTGGGACAGAACTCCCTCGGAATGGGAAAAGGGGTCATTTTCGTGTTGCCACATTGCATAGGAACGCCATGAAACTTCCAGAGGCATTTGCAGCAGAAAGGCACGTGCACTCAAAAATTTTAATATTTTTCACGTATAGACCCCGTCAAACGCTAGAAGTTGGCGGGGATGTCTCTCTTGTGGCTCACGGGGCTGTTAGGGTCGCACAGAAATGCCTCGGAATGGGAAAACGGGTCATTTTTGTGTGGCCACATTGCATAGGAACGGCATGAAACTTCCAGAGGCATTTGCAGCAGGAATGCATGTGCACTCAAAAACGTCTATATTTTTCACGGATAGACCCCGTGAAACGCTATAAATTGGCGGGGATGTCTCTCTTGTGGCTCACGGGCGCTGTTAGTTAGGGTCGCACAGAAATCCCTCGGAATGGGAAAAGGGGTCATTTTCGTGTTGCCACATTGCGTACGAACGGCATGAAACTTCCAGAGGCATCTGCAGCAGAAATGCATGTGCACTCAAAAACGTCTATATTTTTCACGGATAGACCCCGTGAAACGCTAGAAATTGGCGGGGATGTGTCTCTTGTGGCTCACGGGGCTGTTAGGGTCGCACAGAAATCCCTCGGAATGGGAAAACGGGTCATTTTCGTGTTGCCACAATTGGCATACGAACGGCATGAAACTTCCAGAGGCATTTGCAGCAGAAATGCATGTGCACTCAAAAACGTGAATATTTTTTCACGGATAGACCCCGTCAAACGCTCGAATTTGGCGGGGATGTTTCTCTTGTGGGTCACGGGGCTGTTCGGCTCGCACAGAACTCCCTTGGTCCACCTGATTCGTGCATACAGGCAGCAACTAAAACTCTGTAAACCTGCTGTGAGGACATCTAAACAGTGGACCAGTGAGGCTGTGGAAGATTTGCGGGCGTGCTTAGACTGTACTGACTGGGATATGTTCACGACTGCTACCAATAGTCTGGATGAACTCACAGAGGCTGTGTACATCAGCTTCTGTGAGGACTGCTGTATCCCAACACGTACCAGGGTGAACTTTAACAACAACAAGCCCTGGTTCTCAGCAAAGCTCAAAAGGTTGAGGTTGGAGAAGGAGGAAGCGTTTAGGAGTGGGGATAGAGACAGATTCAAGGAGTCGAAGAACAGGTTTAGCAAAGCGGTGAGAGAGGCTAAACGACTGTACTCAGAGACACTAAAACACCAGTTCTCTACTAACGACGCTGCTTCTGTCTGCCAAAGGGCTCAGGCACATCACCAACTACAAACCCAGAGCGCCCCACACCACTAACGACTCCCGCCTAGCCAACGACCTGAACGAGTTCTACCGTAGATTTGAAAGACAATTGGACTGTCCTGAACCACCCCTTCCCACCCAAGAGGCCCCATCCCCCACCCATACTACAGAAACGACTCTCTCCTTTCAGGAGGGAGAAGTTAATGGGCTTTTCAAGAGGCAGAATCCACGCAAAGCAGCCGGGCCGGACTCTGTCTCTCCAGCCACCCTCAGGCACTGCGCTGACCAGCTGTCTCCGGTGTTCACCAACATCTTTAACACCTCCCTGGAGACATGCCATGTACCAGCCTGTCTCAAGTCCTCCACCATCATCGCTGTGCCCAAAAAGCTAAGGCCAACAGGACTAAATGATTACAGACCGGTCGCCCTTACATCTGTGGTAATGAAGTCTTTTGAGCGCCTGCTCCTGGCACACCTCAAAGCCATCACAGACCCTCTCCTGGACCCCCTTCAGTTTGCCTACAGAGCCAACAGGTCTGTGGACGACGCAGTTAACATGGCCCTCCACTTCACCCTACAGCATGTGGACGCCCAGCATCCTACGCCAGGATCCTGTTTGTGGACTTCAGCTCTGCCTTCAACACCATCATCCCTGCCCTGCTTCAGGACAAGCTCTTCCAGCTGAACGTGCCCTACTCCACCTGCAGGTGGATCACAGACTTCCTCTCTGACAGGAAGCAGTGCGTTAAGCCGGGAACAGAAGTCTCTGACTCCAGGTCCATCAGCACGGGAACTCCTCAGGGCTGCGTCCTTTGCCCACTGCTC
>NW_027423020.1:940000-942500 GCF_048934315.1 Petromyzon marinus
CTCACGGGGCTGTTCGGGTCGCACAGAAATCCCTGGGAATGGGAAAACGGGTCATTTTCGTGTTGCCACATTGCGTACGAACGGCATGAAACTTCCAGAGGCATTTGCAGCAGGAATGCATGTGCACTCAAAAACTTCTATATCTTTCACGGATAGACCCCGTGAAACGCTAGAAATTGGCGGGGATGTGTCTCTTGTGGCTCACGGGGCTGTTAGGGTGGCACAGAACTCCCTCGGAATGGGAAAAGGGGTCATTTTCGTGTTGCCACATTGCATAGGAACGCCATGAAACTTCCAGAGGCATTTGCAGCAGAAAGGCACGTGCACTCAAAAATTTTAATATTTTTCACGCATAGACCCCGTCAAACGCTAGAAGTTGGCGGGGATGTCTCTCTTGTGGCTCACGGGGCTGTTAGGGTCGCACAGAAATGCCTCGGAATGGGAAAACGGGTCATTTTTGTGTGGCCACATTGCATAGGAACGGCATGAAACTTCCAGAGGCATTTGCAGCAGGAATGCATGTGCACTCAAAAACGTCTATATTTTTCACGGATAGACCCCGTGAAACGCTATAAATTGGCGGGGATGTCTCTCTTGTGGCTCACGGGCGCTGTTAGTTAGGGTCGCACAGAAATCCCTCGGAATGGGAAAAGGGGTCATTTTCGTGTTGCCACATTGCGTACGAACGGCATGAAACTTCCAGAGGCATCTGCAGCAGAAATGCATGTGCACTCAAAAACGTCTATATTTTTCACGGATAGACCCCGTGAAACGCTAGAAATTGGCGGGGATGTGTCTCTTGTGGCTCACGGGGCTGTTAGGGTCGCACAGAAATCCCTCGGAATGGGAAAACGGGTCATTTTCGTGTTGCCACAATTGGCATACGAACGGCATGAAACTTCCAGAGGCATTTGCAGCAGAAATGCATGTGCACTCAAAAACGTGAATATTTTTTCACGGATAGACCCCGTCAAACGCTCGAATTTGGCGGGGATGTTTCTCTTGTGGGTCACGGGGCTGTTCGGCTCGCACAGAACTCCCTTGGTCCACCTGATTCGTGCATACAGGCAGCAACTAAAACTCTGTAAACCTGCTGTGAGGACATCTAAACAGTGGACCAGTGAGGCTGTGGAAGATTTGCGGGCGTGCTTAGACTGTACTGACTGGGATATGTTCACGACTGCTACCAATAGTCTGGATGAACTCACAGAGGCTGTGTACATCAGCTTCTGTGAGGACTGCTGTATCCCAACACGTACCAGGGTGAACTTTAACAACAACAAGCCCTGGTTCTCAGCAAAGCTCAAAAGGTTGAGGTTGGAGAAGGAGGAAGCGTTTAGGAGTGGGGATAGATACAGATTCAAGGAGTCGAAGAACAGGTTTAGCAAAGCGGTGAGAGAGGCTAAACGACTGTACTCAGAGACACTAAAACACCAGTTCTCTACTAACGACGCTGCTTCTGTCTGCCAAAGGGCTCAGGCACATCACCAACTACAAACCCAGAGCGCCCCACACCACTAACGACTCCCGCCTAGCCAACGACCTGAACGAGTTCTACCGTAGATTTGAAAGACAATTGGACTGTCCTGAACCACCCCTTCCCACCCAAGAGGCCCCATCCCCCACCCATACTACAGAAACGACTCTCTCCTTTCAGGAGGGAGAAGTTAATGGGCTTTTCAAGAGGCAGAATCCACGCAAAGCAGCCGGGCCGGACTCTGTCTCTCCAGCCACCCTCAGGCACTGCGCTGACCAGCTGTCTCCGGTGTTCACCAACATCTTTAACACCTCCCTGGAGACATGCCATGTACCAGCCTGTCTCAAGTCCTCCACCATCATCGCTGTGCCCAAAAAGCTAAGGCCAACAGGACTAAATGATTACAGACCGGTCGCCCTTACATCTGTGGTAATGAAGTCTTTTGAGCGCCTGCTCCTGGCACACCTCAAAGCCATCACAGACCCTCTCCTGGACCCCCTTCAGTTTGCCTACAGAGCCAACAGGTCTGTGGACGACGCAGTTAACATGGCCCTCCACTTCACCCTACAGCATGTGGACGCCCCAGCATCCTACGCCAGGATCCTGTTTGTGGACTTCAGCTCTGCCTTCAACACCATCATCCCTGCCCTGCTTCAGGACAAGCTCTTCCAGCTGAACGTGCCCTACTCCACCTGCAGGTGGATCACAGACTTCCTCTCTGACAGGAAGCAGTGCGTTAAGCCGGGAACAGAAGTCTCTGACTCCAGGTCCATCAGCACGGGAACTCCTCAGGGCTGCGTCCTTTGCCCACTGCTCTTCTCCCTGTATACCAACAGCTGTGCCTCCAATCATCTGTCCGTCAAACTCTTGAAGTTTGTCGGACGACACCACCCTCATTGGGCTGATCTCTGGTGGGGATGAGTCTGACTATAGGTGGGAAGCTGACAACCTGGTGACCTGGTGTAGCCAGAACAACTTAGAGCTAAATGCTCTAAGGACAGTTGAGATGGTTGTGGACTTCAG
>NW_027423020.1:947500-950000 GCF_048934315.1 Petromyzon marinus
TCTCCCGTCTCGGATATGAACCGTGGCTCTTTGTATACAGACCAGCCTAATCTAGCCGCTTCGTCTGCCAGAATGTTACTGATCTTGTTATGTCGCGCAATTCTTGCTTTCTGTACTGCAGGACATTGACCGAGAATGTGCGAAAGGGACTCGAGTCTGGCAGAGCATTTCCTGCAGGAACGTAAGGCCCCATCTCTGCCTCTGTTCAAGCTTTCTCTTGTTGGGTAAATATTTGCCCTTAGTTGTAGTGCTGCGATAAAGAAGCATTGTTTAAAGCCGCACCATGGCCTCAACAAAGCATTACTGATTCTATCATGCGCAAAGTTTACAATGCCCCTTCCTTGAACCGGCTTTTCGCACCATCTCTGAAATTCATGCTCCCTCCAATCGCAGGGTCTCGGATATACAGGTTCTTTTGACACCGAGTCCCTGAGAACGAATGTTGGGATTGCATCACTGTCACCCCCTGCTCGTACCCACAAATTACGGTATTCTTCCTCCATACCCTGCGAGGACACAATATTACGGGTGATAGCATCGGACGAGTTTGCTATACGTTGCAGCCTTCTAACTTGAACCGAAGGGATTGTTTTTTCCAGTTTCAAGATGGCAAGGCCTCCGTCTCGGGCTCTGGCATATAACAGTCCATCACAAGTTGAAGCGGGAAGGTGGAGCCATCCTTTTACCGCCTTTCTAATCTCTTGGTCCAACCCACGGAGAGTTGAATGCTTGCAGTCCGAGTGGTCTGCAGGATATAACAATCTGGGTAGGGCATAGGCATTGAGTAGTTCAACCTTCTGAGTTGGCTTCAGAGGCGCCTCATCGATTTTCGAGATCCATGTCTTTAGCTGACAATGTAGATCAGGCTGTATAGTGCCAGTCCAAGGGCCAATTTTCAGACCAAGGTATTTCGTTGATTCATCAGGTTGGATCATATGGACATCTTTATTTTTGATAGTCCATGGGTCGCAGTTGTTCACCGTATATGAATCTTTGGTTGGGCTTATCATGAAGCCCTGGCACTTTCTGGCCTGAACCTCCAATCCCGATAGCCCACAAAATGATTCCAAGATCGCTAGATTGGCGGCCATACCAACCCAAGATTCGCTCACCAACACCAAATCATCAGCAAACGCAAGAGCTGTCACGTGGTCGGTATCAATGGAGTACCCAACTCCGTGTGACTCTAGGGTGCATATCAAAGGGTCCATGGCAAGATTGAAGAGCAGGGGTGACATGGGGTCACCCTGTTTGACACCAACACGTATGCTAATTTCTCGAGTCGACTCGCCATTGCTTTTGAACGAGGTCGTACACCGATCGTAGGCGTTCTGGATGATGCCCACCACGTGTTCATCTACTTTCTTGTGCCTTAACACCCATAAAATATGAGCATGCGAAACCGAGTCAAAAGCTTTCGCTATGTCGATGAACATGACAGCCAACGGCCTGTGCAATTTCTTTGCGTGTCTCATAAGGTCCTGTAGCACCTTAAGATTTTCAGAGCAGCCAGATGCCGCTATAAAACCACGCTGCCTTGGGTTTAAGGGACAAGCACGAGCAAGACGTGCAGTCATTATTCTGGAAAATAATCTCAGAATCATTGAACCAATCGTTATTGGTCTCCAGTTCCCCAATTCTTTCAGCTTTTCATCGTCCATAACCTTAGGAATAAGAATCGTCCTATTCTTTTTCAACTCTTTGGGAATAATTCCTGTAATCATCCATGCATTAAATAGGGCTGTCAGTGTCCGACCCTCGGGGTCGGCAGCACAGATTGCAGCCCTTGTTAGGCCATCTGGCCCAGCTGCTGACGTTGGTTTAATGGCCCGTATGGCAGTCTGAACTTCCTCCACCGAAATTAGGGGCTCAAAGTATTCGTTATTTGCAACACCTGATGACTTAAATTGGCCCAGGCCATTGAATGGCAACACCTTCTCCCATTTTTCGCAGTAAAAACGATATACATCTGCGTTCGGGATTCGGCATTCATGACGTTCAGTGCCATCCAGGACTAAGGACGCAAGAAGAGAGCGGTTCTTAAAGAAGAGCTTCTGGTGCTTCATGAAGCTTCCTCGTTTTTCCGCTCTCTTCTTCATCCAAGATCGTGTGGGTAATATCCTGGGTTTAATAATGTCGTTCTCGGGTTTTGAACGTTTGCCTTTGTTTTTCACCAATCGCATCGGACAAAGCATCAATGCTGTGGCAGTTTCTACGAGGGCATCATGTTGGCCCTCGCCGTTAAGCCAAGCCTTTATTGCCTCCATTGCAGGCTTTTCCAGGGTCCCAGAATTCTCATTCGTAAGCCGCTCAGCTGCTTGAGCGAGTATGGATGAAGTCCCCGTTGTTACATTTGGTGGGGGAGACAATGTCTCAAGAGGCCTAGAAGAAAAATGTAAGCTGCCTGACATGGGGGCCCCTGTCTTTTTACTTAGGTCCCGTCTCTTGTCAGAGACTTGCTTGTTGGTCTTAGTCCCAAGCGCTTCAGCAATGATCTTAT
>NW_027423020.1:957500-960000 GCF_048934315.1 Petromyzon marinus
ACGCTAGAAATTGGCGGCGATGTCTCTCTTGTGGCTCACGGGGCTGTTAGGGTGGCACAGAAATCCCTCGGAATGGGAAAACGGGTCATTTTCGTGTCGCCACATTGCATGCGAACCGCATGAAACTTCCAGAGGCATTTGCAGCAGAAATGCATGTGCAGTCAAAAAATTGAATATATTTCACGGATAGACCCCGTGAAACGCTAGAAATTGGCGGGGATGTGTCTCTTGTGGCTCACGGGGCTGTTAGGGTGGCACAGAAATCCCTCGGAATGGGAAAAAACGGGTCATTTTCGTGTCGCCACATTGCATGCGAACCGCATGAAACTTCCAGAGGCATTTGCAGCAGGAATGCATGTGCACTCAAAAAATGTGATATTTTTCACGGAGAGACCCCGTGAAACGCTAGAAGTGGGCGGGGATGTCTCTCTTGTGGCTCACGGGGCTGTTAGGGTGGCACAGAAATCCCTCGGAATGGGAAAACGGGTCATTTTCGTGTCGCCACATTGCATACGAACCGCATGAAACTTCCAGAGGCATTTGCAGCAGGAATGCATGTGCACTCAAAAAAGTGAATATTTCTCACGGATAGACCCCGTGATACGCTAGAAATTGGCGGGGATGTCTCTCTTGTGGCTCACGGGGCTGTTAGGGTGGCACAGAAATCCCTCGGAATGGGAAAACGGGTCATTTTCGTGTCGCCACATTGCATGCGAACCGCATGCAACTTCCAGAGGCATTTGCAGCAGAAATGCATGTGCAGTCAAAAAAAATTGATATTTTTCACGGATAGACCCCGTGAAACGCTAGAAATTGGCGGGGATGTGTCTCTTGTGGCTCACGGGGCTGTTCGGGTCGCACAGAAATCCCTGGGAATGGGAAAACGGGTCATTTTCGTGTTGCCACATTGCGTACGAACCGCATGAAACTTCCAGAGGCATTTGCAGCAGGAATGCATGTGCACTCAAAAACTTCTATATGTTTCACGGATAGACCCCGTGAAACGCTAGAAATTGGCGGGGATGTGTCTCTTGTGGCTCACGGGGCTGTTAGGGTGGCACAGAACTCCCTCGGAATGGGAAAAGGGGTCATTTTCGTGTTGCCACATTGCATAGGAACGCCATGAAACTTCCAGAGGCATTTGCAGCAGAAAGGCACGTGCACTCAAAAATTTTAATATTTTTCACGCATAGACCCCGTCAAACGCTAGAAGTTGGCGGGGATGTCTCTCTTGTGGCTCACGGGGCTGTTAGGGTCGCACAGAAATGCCTCGGAATGGGAAAACGGGTCATTTTTGTGTGGCCACATTGCATAGGAACGGCATGAAACTTCCAGAGGCATTTGCAGCAGGAATGCATGTGCACTCAAAAACGTCTATATTTTTCACGGATAGACCCCGTGAAACGCTATAAATTGGCGGGGATGTCTCTCTTGTGGCTCACGGGCGCTGTTAGTTAGGGTCGCACAGAAATCCCTCGGAATGGGAAAAGGGGTCATTTTCGTGTTGCCACATTGCGTACGAACGGCATGAAACTTCCAGAGGCATCTGCAGCAGAAATGCATGTGCACTCAAAAACGTCTATATTTTTCACGGATAGACCCCGTGAAACGCTAGAAATTGGCGGGGATGTGTCTCTTGTGGCTCACGGGGCTGTTAGGGTCGCACAGAAATCCCTCGGAATGGGAAAACGGGTCATTTTCGTGTTGCCACAATTGGCATACGAACGGCATGAAACTTCCAGAGGCATTTGCAGCAGAAATGCATGTGCACTCAAAAACGTGAATATTTTTTCACGGATAGACCCCGTCAAACGCTCGAATTTGGCGGGGATGTTTCTCTTGTGGGTCACGGGGCTGTTCGGCTCGCACAGAACTCCCTTGGTCCACCTGATTCGTGCATACAGGCAGCAACTAAAACTCTGTAAACCTGCTGTGAGGACATCTAAACAGTGGACCAGTGAGGCTGTGGAAGATTTGCGGGCGTGCTTAGACTGTACTGACTGGGATATGTTCACGACTGCTACCAATAGTCTGGATGAACTCACAGAGGCTGTGTACATCAGCTTCTGTGAGGACTGCTGTATCCCAACACGTACCAGGGTGAACTTTAACAACAACAAGCCCTGGTTCTCAGCAAAGCTCAAAAGGTTGAGGTTGGAGAAGGAGGAAGCGTTTAGGAGTGGGGATAGAGACAGATTCAAGGAGTCGAAGAACAGGTTTAGCAAAGCGGTGACAGAGGCTAAACGACTGTACTCAGAGACACTAAAACACCAGTTCTCTACTAACGACGCTGCTTCTGTCTGCCAAAGGGGTCAGGCACATCACCAACTACAAACCCAGAGCGCCCCACACCACTAACGACTCCCGCCTAGCCAACGACCTGAACGAGTTCTACCGTAGATTTGAAAGACAATTGGACTGTCCTGAACCACCCCTTCCCACCCAAGAGGCCCCATCCCCCACCCATACTACAGAAACGACTCTCTCCTTTCAGGAGGGA
>NW_027423020.1:997500-1000000 GCF_048934315.1 Petromyzon marinus
GAAAACGGGTCATTTTCGTGTCGCCACATTGCATACGAACCGCATGAAACTTCCAGAGGCATTTGCAGCAGGAATGCATGTGCACTCAAAAAAGTGAATATTTCTCACGGATAGACCCCGTGATACGCTAGAAATTGGCGGGGATGTCTCTCTTGTGGCTCACGGGGCTGTTAGGGTGGCACAGAAATCCCTCGGAATGGGAAAACGGGTCATTTTCGTGTCGCCACATTGCATGCGAACCGCATGCAACTTCCAGAGGCATTTGCAGCAGAAATGCATGTGCAGTCAAAAAAAATTAATATTTTTCACGGATAGACCCCGTGAAACGCTAGAAATTGGCGGGGATGTGTCTCTTGTGGCTCACGGGGCTGTTCGGGTCGCACAGAAATCCCTGGGAATGGGAAAACGGGTCATTTTCGTGTTGCCACATTGCGTACGAACCGCATGAAACTTCCAGAGGCATTTGCAGCAGGAATGCATGTGCACTCAAAAACTTCTATATGTTTCACGGATAGACCCCGTGAAACGCTAGAAATTGGCGGGGATGTGTCTCTTGTGGCTCACGGGGCTGTTAGGGTGGCACAGAACTCCCTCGGAATGGGAAAAGGGGTCATTTTCGTGTTGCCACATTGCATAGGAACGCCATGAAACTTCCAGAGGCATTTGCAGCAGAAAGGCACGTGCACTCAAAAATTTTAATATTTTTCACGCATAGACCCCGTCAAACGCTAGAAGTTGGCGGGGATGTCTCTCTTGTGGCTCACGGGGCTGTTAGGGTCACACAGAAATGCCTCGGAATGGGAAAACGGGTCATTTTTGTGTGGCCACATTGCATAGGAACGGCATGAAACTTCCAGAGGCATTTGCAGCAGGAATGCATGTGCACTCAAAAACGTCTATATTTTTCACGGATAGACCCCGTGAAACGCTATAAATTGGCGGGGATGTCTCTCTTGTGGCTCACGGGCGCTGTTAGTTAGGGTCGCACATAAATCCCTCGGAATGGGAAAAGGGGTCATTTTCGTGTTGCCACATTGCGTACGAACGGCATGAAACTTCCAGAGGCATCTGCAGCAGAAATGCATGTGCACTCAAAAACGTCTATATTTTTCACGGATAGACCCCGTGAAACGCTAGAAATTGGCGGGGATGTGTCTCTTGTGGCTCACGGGGCTGTTAGGGTCGCACAGAAATCCCTCGGAATGGGAAAACGGGTCATTTTCGTGTTGCCACAATTGGCATACGAACGGCATGAAACTTCCAGAGGCATTTGCAGCAGAAATGCATGTGCACTCAAAAACGTGAATATTTTTTCACGGATAGACCCCGTCAAACGCTCGAATTTGGCGGGGATGTTTCTCTTGTGGGTCACGGGGCTGTTCGGCTCGCACAGAACTCCCTTGGTCCACCTGATTCCTGCATACAGGCAGCAACTAAAACTCTGTAAACCTGCTGTGAGGACATCTAAACAGTGGACCAGTGAGGCTGTGGAAGATTTGCGGGCGTGCTTAGACTGTACTGACTGGGATATGTTCACGACTGCTACCAATAGTCTGGATGAACTCACAGAGGCTGTGACGTCCTACATCAGCTTCTGTGAGGACTGCTGTATCCCAACACGTACCAGGGTGAACTTTAACAACAACAAGCCCTGGTTCTCAGCAAAGCTCAAAAGGTTGAGGTTGGAGAAGGAGGAAGCGTTTAGGAGTGGGGATAGAGACAGATTCAAGGAGTCGAAGAACAGGTTTAGCAAAGCGGTGAGAGAGGCTAAACGACTGTACTCAGAGACACTAAAACACCAGTTCTCTACTAACGACGCTGCTTCTGTCTGCCAAAGGGCTCAGGCACATCACCAACTACAAACCCAGAGCGCCCCACACCACTAACGACTCCCGCCTAGCCAACGACCTGAACGAGTTCTACCGTAGATTTGAAAGACAATTGGACTGTCCTGAACCACCCCTTCCCACCCAAGAGGCCCCATCCCCCACCCATACTACAGAAACGACTCTCTCCTTTCAGGAGGGAGAAGTTAATGGGCTTTTCAAGAGGCAGAATCCACGCAAAGCAGCCGGGCCGGACTCTGTCTCTCCAGCCACCCTCAGGCACTGCGCTGACCAGCTGTCTCCGGTGTTCACCAACATCTTTAACACCTCCCTGGAGACATGCCATGTACCAGCCTGTCTCAAGTCCTCCACCATCATCGCTGTGCCCAAAAAGCTAAGGCCAACAGGACTAAATGATTACAGACCGGTCGCCCTTACATCTGTGGTAATGAAGTCTTTTGAGCGCCTGCTCCTGGCACACCTCAAAGCCATCACAGACCCTCTCCTGGACCCCCTTCAGTTTGCCTACAGAGCCAACAGGTCTGTGGACGACGCAGTTAACATGGCCCTCCACTTCACCCTACAGCATGTGGACGCCCCAGCATCCTACGCCAGGATCCTGTTTGTGGACTTCAGCTCTGCCTTCAACACCATCATCCCTGCCCTGCTTCAGG
>NW_027423020.1:1005000-1007500 GCF_048934315.1 Petromyzon marinus
ACTGTTCATAGACCGCATAATTTCCACAGAACATTCTTAGAATATCAAGAGAGAAAAGCAGCGTTCTGCGGGAAATCATCTTGGCCAGTGATGTCGTTCTGGGTTTGGTCAGGCCCAGGGAGGTAAGTACCTCGTTATTCTCAAGGGGCCACTTTCCTCTTGCCCCAACCGGGAATCCAAAGAATGTGACCTTGCTAGCCTTCGTCAGCACTTTGACTTGATCACCAAGAGGGGTATAGTACGAAACTTTGTGCGAGGCAGCATCTGACAAGGTATTCTTTGAAAGCTCAAAACGGACGGTGACATCGATCACAACCGCCTCCTCATCTTTTGCAAACACGAGGTCAGGCTTTCTCATCTCTCCCGTCTCGGATATGAACCGTGGCTCTTTGTATACAGACCAGCCCAATCTAGCCGCTTCGTCTGCCAGAATGTTACTGATCTTGTTATGTCGCGCAATTCTTGCTTTCTGTACTGCAGGACATTGACCGAGAATGTGCGAAAGGGACTCGAGTCTGGCAGAGCATTTCCTGCAGGAACGTAAGGCCCCATCTCTGCCTCTGTTCAAGCTTTCTCTTGTTGGGTAAATATTTGCCCTTAGTTGTAGTGCTGCGATAAAGAAGCATTGTTTAAAGCCGCACCATGGCCTCAACCAAGCATTACTGATTCTATCATGCGCAAAGTTTACAATGCCCCTTCCTTGAACCGGCTTTTCGCACCATCTCTGAAATTCATGCTCCCTCCAATCGCAGGGTCTCGGATATACAGGTTCTTTTGACACCGAGTCCCTGAGAACGAATGTTGGGATTGCATCACTGTCACCCCCTGCTCGTACCCACAAATTACGGTATTCTTCCTCCATACCCTGCGAGGACACAATATTACGGGTGATAGCATCGGACGAGTTTGCTATACGTTGCAGCCTTCTAACTTGAACCGAAGGGATTGTTTTTTCCAGTTTCAAGATGGCAAGGCCTCCGTCTCGGGCTCTGGCATATAACAGTCCATCACAAGTTGAAGCGGGAAGGTGGAGCCATCCTTTTACCGCCTTTCTAATCTCTTGGTCCAACCCACGGAGAGTTGATTGCTTGCAGTCCGAGTGGTCTGCAGGATATAACAATCTGGGTAGGGCATAGGCATTGAGTAGTTCAACCTTCTGAGTTGGCTTCAGAGGCGCCTCATCGATTTTCGAGATCCATGTCTTTAGCTGACAATGTAGATCAGGCTGTATAGTGCCAGTCCAAGGGCCAATTTTCAGACCAAGGTATTTCGTTGATTCATCAGGTTGGATCATATGGACATCTTTATTTTTGATAGTCCATGGGTCGCAGTTGTTCACCGTATATGAATCTTTGGTTGGGCTTATCATGAAGCCCTGGCACTTTCTGGCCTGAACCTCCAATCCCGATAGCCCACAAAATGATTCCAAGATCGCTAGATTGGCGGCCATACCAACCCAAGATTCGCTCACCAACACCAAATCATCAGCAAACGCAAGAGCTGTCACGTGGTCGGTATCAATGGAGTACCCAACTCCGTGTGACTCTAGGGTGCATATCAAAGGGTCCATGGCAAGATTGAAGAGCAGGGGTGACATGGGGTCACCCTGTTTGACACCAACACGTATGCTAATTTCTCGAGTCGACTCGCCATTGCTTTTGAACGAGGTCGTACACCGATCGTAGGCGTTCTGGATGATGCCCACCACGTGTTCATCTACTTTCTTGTGCCTTAACACCCATAAAATATGAGCATGCGAAACCGAGTCAAAAGCTTTCGCTATGTCGATGAACATGACAGCCAACGGCCTGTGCAATTTCTTAGCATGTCTCATAAGGTCCTGTAGCACCTTAAGATTTTCAGAGCAGCCAGATGCCGCTATAAAACCACGCTGCCTTGGGTTTAAGGGACAAGCACGAGCAAGACGTGCAGTCATTATTCTGGAAAATAATCTCAGAATCATTGAACCAATCGTTATTGGTCTCCAGTTCCCCAATTCTTTCAGCTTTTCATCGTCCATAACCTTAGGAATAAGAATCGTCCTATTCTTTTTCAACTCTTTGGGAATAATTCCTGTAATCATCCATGCATTAAATAGGGCTGTCAGTGTCCGACCCTCGGGGTCGGCAGCACAGATTGCAGCCCTTGTTAGGCCATCTGGCCCAGCTGCTGACGTTGGTTTAATGGCCCGTATGGCAGTCTGAACTTCCTCCACCGAAATTAGGGGCTCAAAGTATTCGTTATTTGCAACACCTGATGACTTAAATTGGCCCAGGCCATTGAATGGCAACACCTTCTCCCATTTTTCGCAGTAAAAACGATATACATCTGCGTTCGGGATTCGGCATTCATGACGTTCAGTGCCATCCAGGACTAAGGACGCAAGAAGAGAGCGGTTCTTAAAGAAGAGCTTCTGGTGCTTCATGAAGCTTCCTCGTTTTTCCGCTCTCTTCTTCATCCAAGATCGTGTGGGTAATATCCTGGGTTTAATAATGTCGTT
>NW_027423020.1:1012500-1015000 GCF_048934315.1 Petromyzon marinus
TCGTCTGCCAGAATGTTACTGATCTTGTTATGTCGCGCAATTCTTGCTTTCTGTACTGCAGGACATTGACCGAGAATGTGCGAAAGGGACTCGAGTCTGGCAGAGCATTTCCTGCAGGAACGTAAGGCCCCATCTCTGCCTCTGTTCAAGCTTTCTCTTGTTGGGTAAATATTTGCCCTTAGTTGTAGTGCTGCGATAAAGAAGCATTGTTTAAAGCCGCACCATGGCCTCAACCAAGCATTACTGATTCTATCATGCGCAAAGATTGCATCACTGTCACCCCCTGCTCGTACCCACAAATTACGGTATTCTTCCTCCATACCCTGCGAGGACACAATATTACGGGTGATAGCATCGGACGAGTTTGCTATACGTTGCAGCCTTCTAACTTGAACCGAAGGGATTGTTTTTTCCAGTTTCAAGATGGCAAGGCCTCCGTCTCGGGCTCTGGCATATAACAGTCCATCACAAGTTGAAGCGGGAAGGTGGAGCCATCCTTTTACCGCCTTTCTAATCTCTTGGTCCAACCCACGGAGAGTTGATTGCTTGCAGTCCGAGTGGTCTGCAGGATATAACAATCTGGGTAGGGCATAGGCATTGAGTAGTTCAACCTTCTGAGTTGGCTTCAGAGGCGCCTCATCGATTTTCGAGATCCATGTCTTTAGCTGACAATGTAGATCAGGCTGTATAGTGCCAGTCCAAGGGCCAATTTTCAGACCAAGGTATTTCGTTGATTCATCAGGTTGGATCATATGGACATCTTTATTTTTGATAGTCCATGGGTCGCAGTTGTTCACCGTATATGAATCTTTGGTTGGGCTTATCATGAAGCCCTGGCACTTTCTGGCCTGAACCTCCAATCCCGATAGCCCACAAAATGATTCCAAGATCGCTAGATTGGCGGCCATACCAACCCAAGATTCGCTCACCAACACCAAATCATCAGCAAACGCAAGAGCTGTCACGTGGTCGGTATCAATGGAGTACCCAACTCCGTGTGACTCTAGGGTGCATATCAAAGGGTCCATGGCAAGATTGAAGAGCAGGGGTGACATGGGGTCACCCTGTTTGACACCAACACGTATGCTAATTTCTCGAGTCGACTCGCCATTGCTTTTGAACGAGGTCGTACACCGATTGTAGGCGTTCTGGATGATGCCCACCACGTGTTCATCTACTTTCTTGTGCCTTAACACCCATAAAATATGAGCATGCGAAACCGAGTCAAAAGCTTTCGCTATGTCGATGAACATGACAGCCAACGGCCTGTGCAATTTCTTAGCGTGTCTCATAAGGTCCTGTAGCACCTTAAGATTTTCAGAGCAGCCAGATGCCGCTATAAAACCACGCTGCCTTGGGTTTAAGGGACAAGCACGAGCAAGACGTGCAGTCATTATTCTGGAAAATAATCTCAGAATCATTGAACCAATCGTTATTGGTCTCCAGTTCCCCAATTCTTTCAGCTTTTCATCGTCCATAACCTTAGGAATAAGAATCGTCCTATTCTTTTTCAACTCTTTGGGAATAATTCCTGTAATCATCCATGCATTAAATAGGGCTGTCAGTGTCCGACCCTCGGGGTCGGCAGCACAGATTGCAGCCCTTGTTAGGCCATCTGGCCCAGCTGCTGACGTTGGTTTAATGGCCCGTATGGCAGTCTGAACTTCCTCCACCGAAATTAGGGGCTCAAAGTATTCGTTATTTGCAACACCTGATGACTTAAATTGGCCCAGGCCATTGAATGGCAACACCTTCTCCCATTTTTCGCAGTAAAAACGATATACATCTGCGTTCGGGATTCGGCATTCATGACGTTCAGTGCCATCCAGGACTAAGGACGCAAGAAGAGAGCGGTTCTTAAAGAAGAGCTTCTGGTGCTTCATGAAGCTTCCTCGTTTTTCCGCTCTCTTCTTCATCCAAGATCGTGTGGGTAATATCCTGGGTTTAATAATGTCGTTCTCGGGTTTTGAACGTTTGCCTTTGTTTTTCACCAATCTCATCGGACAAAGCATCAATGCTGTGGCAGTTTCTACGAGGGCATCATGTTGGCCCTCGCCGTTAAGCCAAGCCTTTATTGCCTCCATTGCAGGCTTTTCCAGGGTCCCAGAATTCTCATTCGTAAGCCGCTCAGCTGCTTGAGCGAGTATGGATGAAGTCCCCGTTGTTACATTTGGTGGGGGAGACAATGTCTCAAGAGGCCTAGAAGAAAAATGTAAGCTGTCTGACATGGGGGCCCCTGTCTTTTTACTTAGGTCCCGTCTCTTGTCAGAGACTTGCTTGTTGGTCTTAGTCCCAAGCGCTTCAGCAATGATCTTATTGATATTCTTTTTCCCCTGAAACTGCAACTCTAGAAGGGCCAGCTGTTCTACTTCCTTCAAAGACCAGCAGCTACGGTGTACCCCTCTCTGCGAGGTACCCTTTATACCATCTTTAATCCTTTCCTCATTACGGGTGACTGGGTGAGCATGCCTCTTGTGCTGCGAAAGGCCACTTAGAGTTA
>NW_027423020.1:1022500-1025000 GCF_048934315.1 Petromyzon marinus
TTCACGGATAGACCCCGTGAAACGCTAGAAATTGGCGGGGATGTGTCTCTTGTTGCTCACGGGGCTGTTAGGGTGGCACAGAAATCCCTCGGAATGGGAAAAAACGGGTCATTTTCGTGTCGCCACATTGCATGCGAACCGCATGAAACTTCCAGAGGCATTTGCAGCAGGAATGCATGTGCACTCAAAAAATGTGATATTTTTCACGGAGAGACCCCGTGAAACGCTAGAAGTGGGCGGGGATGTCTCTCTTGTGGCTCACGGGGCTGTTAGGGTGGCACAGAAATCCCTCGGAATGGGAAAACGGGTCATTTTCGTGTCGCCACATTGCATACGAACCGCATGAAACTTCCAGAGGCATTTGCAGCAGGAATGCATGTGCACTCAAAAAAGTGAATATTTCTCACGGATAGACCCCGTGATACGCTAGAAATTGGCGGGGATGTCTCTCTTGTGGCTCACGGGGCTGTTAGGGTGGCACAGAAATCCCTCGGAATGGGAAAACGGGTCATTTTCGTGTCGCCACATTGCATGCGAACCGCATGCAACTTCCAGAGGCATTTGCAGCAGAAATGCATGTGCAGTCAAAAAAAATTGATATTTTTCACGGATAGACCCCGTGAAACGCTAGAAATTGGCGGGGATGTGTCTCTTGTGGCTCACGGGGCTGTTAGGGTGGCACAGAACTCCCTCGGAATGGGAAAAGGGGTCATTTTCGTGTTGCCACATTGCATAGGAACGCCATGAAACTTCCAGAGGCATTTGCAGCAGAAAGGCACGTGCACTCAAAAATTTTAATATTTTTCACGCATAGACCCCGTCAAACGCTAGAAGTTGGCGGGGATGTCTCTCTTGTGGCTCACGGGGCTGTTAGGGTCGCACAGAAATGCCTCGGAATGGGAAAACGGGTCATTTTTGAGTGGCCACATTGCATAGGAACGGCATGAAACTTCCAGAGGCATTTGCAGCAGGAATGCATGTGCACTCAAAAACGTCTATATTTTTCACGGATAGACCCCGTGAAAGGCTATAAATTGGCGGGGATGTCTCTCTTGTGGCTCACGGGCGCTGTTAGTTAGGGTCGCACAGAAATCCCTCGGAATGGGAAAAGGGGTCATTTTCGTGTTGCCACATTGCGTACGAACGGCATGAAACTTCCAGAGGCATCTGCAGCAGAAATGCATGTGCACTCAAAAACGTCTATATTTTTCTTGGATAGACCCCGTGAAACGCTAGTAATTGGCGGGGATGTGTCTCTTGTGGCTCACGGGGCTGTTAGGGTCGCACAGAAATCCCTCGGAATGGGAAAACGGGTCATTTTCGTGTTGCCACAATTGGCATACGAACGGCATGAAACTTCCAGAGGCATTTGCAGCAGAAATGCATGTGCACTCAAAAACGTGAATATTTTTTCACGGATAGACCCCGTCAAACGCTCGAATTTGGCGGGGATGTTTCTCTTGTGGGTCACGGGGCTGTTCGGCTCGCACAGAACTCCCTTGGTCCACCTGATTCGTGCATACAGGCAGCAACTAAAACTCTGTAAACCTGCTGTGAGGACATCTAAACAGTGGACCAGTGAGGCTGTGGAAGATTTGCGGGCGTGCTTAGACTGTACTGACTGGGATATGTTCACGACTGCTACCAATAGTCTGGATGAACTCACAGAGGCTGTGACGTCCTACATCAGCTTCTGTGAGGACTGCTGTATCCCAACACGTACCAGGGTGAACTTTATCAACAACAAGCCCTGGTTCTCAGCAAAGCTCAAAAGGTTGAGGTTGG
This sequence comes from Petromyzon marinus, assembly GCF_048934315.1. Classification (NCBI taxonomy): domain Eukaryota; kingdom Metazoa; phylum Chordata; class Hyperoartia; order Petromyzontiformes; family Petromyzontidae; genus Petromyzon; species Petromyzon marinus. Next base: position 1,024,286 of record NW_027423020.1, read on the forward strand.
AGAAGGAGGAAGCGTTTAGGAGTGGGGATAGAGACAGATTCAAGGAGTCGAAGAACAGGTTTAGCAAAGCGGTGAGAGAGGCTAAACGACTGTACTCAGAGACACTAAAACACCAGTTCTCTACTAACGACGCTGCTTCTGTCTGCCAAAGGGCTCAGGCACATCACCAACTACAAACCCAGAGCGCCCCACACCACTAACGACTCCCGCCTAGCCAACGACCTGAACGAGTTCTACCGTAGATTTGAAAGACAATTGGACTGTCCTGAACCACCCCTTCCCACCCAAGAGGCCCCATCCCCCACCCATACTACAGAAACGACTCTCTCCTTTCAGGAGGGAGAAGTTAATGGGCTTTTCAAGAGGCAGAATCCACGCAAAGCAGCCGGGCCGGACTCTGTCTCTCCAGCCACCCTCAGGCACTGCGCTGACCAGCTGTCTCCGGTGTTCACCAACATCTTTAACACCTCCCTGGAGACATGCCATGTACCAGCCTGTCTCAAGTCCTCCACCATCATCGCTGTGCCCAAAAAGCTAAGGCCAACAGGACTAAATGATTACAGACCGGTCGCCCTTACATCTGTGGTAATGAAGTCTTTTGAGCGCCTGCTCCTGGCACACCTCAAAGCCATCACAGACCCTCTCCTGGACCCCCTTCAGTTTGCCTACAGAGCCAACAGGTCTGTGGACGACGCAGTTAACATGGCCCTCCACT
>NW_027423020.1:1030000-1032500 GCF_048934315.1 Petromyzon marinus
CACTTTCCTCTTGCCCCAACCGGGAATCCAAAGAATGTGACCTTGCTAGCCTTCGTCAGCACTTTGACTTGATCACTAAGAGGGGTATAGTACGAAACTTTGTGCGAGGCAGCATCTGACAAGGTATTCTTTGAAAGCTCAAAACGGACGGTGACATCGATCACAACCGCCTCCTCATCTTTTGCAAACACGAGGTCAGGCTTTCTCATCTCTCCCGTCTCGGATATGAACCGTGGCTCTTTGTATACAGACCAGCCCAATCTAGCCGCTTCGTCTGCCAGAATGTTACTGATCTTGTTATGTCGCGCAATTCTTGCTTTCTGTACTGCAGGACATTGACCGAGAATGTGCGAAAGGGACTCGAGTCTGGCAGAGCATTTCCTGCAGGAACGTAAGGCCCCATCTCTGCCTCTGTTCAAGCTTTCTCTTGTTGGGTAAATATTTGCCCTTAGTTGTAGTGCTGCGATAAAGAAGCATTGTTTAAAGCCGCACCATGGCCTCAACCAAGCATTACTGATTCTATCATGTGCAAAGTTTACAATGCCCCTTCCTTGAACCGGCTTTTCGCACCATCTCTGAAATTCATGCTCCCTCCAATCGCAGGGTCTCGGATATACAGGTTCTTTTGACACCGAGTCCCTGAGAACGAATGTTGGGATTGCATCACTGTCACCCCCTGCTCGTACCCACAAATTACGGTATTCTTCCTCCATACCCTGCGAGGACACAATATTACGGGTGATAGCATCGGACGAGTTTGCTATACGTTGCAGCCTTCTAACTTGAACCGAAGGGATTGTTTTTTCCAGTTTCAAGATGGCAAGGCCTCCGTCTCGGGCTCTGGCATATAACAGTCCATCACAAGTTGAAGCGGGAAGGTGGAGCCATCCTTTTACCGCCTTTCTAATCTCTTGGTCCAACCCACGGAGAGTTGATTGCTTGCAGTCCGAGTGGTCTGCAGGATATAACAATCTGGGTAGGGCATAAGCATTGAGTAGTTCAACCTTCTGAGTTGGCTTCAGAGGCGCCTCATCGATTTTCGAGATCCATGTCTTTAGCTGACAATGTAGATCAGGCTGTATAGTGCCAGTCCAAGGGCCAATTTTCAGACCAAGGTATTTCGTTGATTCATCAGGTTGGATCATATGGACATCTTTATTTTTGATAGTCCATGGGTCGCAGTTGTTCACCGTATATGAATCGTTGGTTGGGCTTATCATGAAACCCTGGCACTTTCTGGCCTGAACCTCCAATCCCGATAGCCCACAAAATGATTCCAAGATCGCTAGATTGGCGGCCATACCAACCCAAGATTCGCTCACCAACACCAAATCATCAGCAAACGCAAGAGCTGTCACGTGGTCGGTATCAATGGAGTACCCAACTCCGTGTGACTCTAGGGTGCATATCAAAGGGTCCATGGCAAGATTGAAGAGCAGGGGTGACATGGGGTCACCCTGTTTGACACCAACACGTATGCTAATTTCTCGAGTCGACTCGCCATTGCTTTTGAACGAGGTCGTACACCGATCGTAGGCGTTCTGGATGATGCCCACCACGTGTTCATCTACTTTCTTGTGCCTTAACACCCATAAAATATGAGCATGCGAAACCGAGTAAAAAGCTTTCGCTATGTCGATGAACATGACAGCCAACGGCCTGTGCAATTTCTTAGCGTGTCTCATAAGGTCCTGTAGCACCTTAAGATTTTCAGAGCAGCCAGATGCCGCTATAAAACCACGCTGCCTTGGGTTTAAGGGACAAGCACGAGCAAGACGTGCAGTCATTATTCTGGAAAATAATCTCAGAATCATTGAACCAATCGTTATTGGTCTCCAGTTCCCCAATTCTTTCAGCTTTTCATCGTCCATAACCTTAGGAATAAGAATCGTCCTATTCTTTTTCAACTCTTTGGGAATAATTCCTGTAATCATCCATGCATTAAATAGGGCTGTCAGTGTCCGACCCTCGGGGTCGGCAGCACAGATTGCAGCCCTTGTTAGGCCATCTGGCCCAGCTGCTGACGTTGGTTTAATGGCCCGTATGGCAGTCTGAACTTCCTCCACCGAAATTAGGGGCTCAAAGTATTCGTTATTTGCAACACCTGATGACTTAAATTGGCCCAGGCCATTGAATGGCAACACCTTCTCCCATTTTTCGCAGTAAAAACGATATACATCTGCGTTCGGGATTCGGCATTCATGACGTTCAGTGCCATCCAGGACTAAGGACGCAAGAAGAGAGCGGTTCTTAAAGAAGAGCTTCTGGTGCTTCATGAAGCTTCCTCGTTTTTCCGCTCTCTTCTTCATCCAAGATCGTGTGGGTAATATCCTGGGTTTAATAATGTCGTTCTCGGGTTTTGAACGTTTGCCTTTGTTTTTCACCAATCTCATCGGACAAAGCATCAATGCTGTGGCAGTTTCTACGAGGGCATCATGTTGGCCCTCGCCGTTAAGCCAAGCCTTTATTGCCTCCATTGCAGGCTTTTCCAGGGTCCCAG
>NW_027423020.1:1040000-1042500 GCF_048934315.1 Petromyzon marinus
GCTAGAAATTGGCGGGGATGTGTCTCTTGTGGCTCACGGGGCTGTTAGGGTGGCACAGAAATCCCTCGGAATGGGAAAACGGGTCATTTTCGTGTTGCCACATTGCATGCGAACGGCATGAAACTTCCAGAGGCATTTGCAGCAGGAATGCATGTGCAGTCAAAAAATTGAATATTTTTCACGGATAGACCCCGTGAAACGCTAGAAATTGGCGGCGATGTCTCTCTTGTGGCTCACGGGGCTGTTAGGGTCGCACAGAAATCCCTCGGAATGGGAAAACGGGTCATTTTCGTGTCGCCACATTGCATGCGAACCGCATGAAACTTCCAGAGGCATTTGCAGCAGAAATGCATGTGCAGTCAAAAAATTGAATATTTTTCACGGATAGACCCCGTGAAACGCTAGAAATTTGCGGGGATGTGTCTCTTGTGGCTCACGGGGCTGTTAGGGTGGCACAGAAATCCCTCGGAATGGGAAAAAACGGGTCATTTTCGTGTCGCCACATTGCATGCGAACCGCATGAAACTTCCAGAGGCATTTGCAGCAGGAATGCATGTGCACTCAAAAAATGTGATATTTTTCACGGAGAGACCCCGTGAAACGCTAGAAGTGGGCGGGGATGTCTCTCTTGTGGCTCACGGGGCTGTTAGGGTGGCACAGAAATCCCTCGGAATGGGAAAACGGGTCATTTTCGTGTCGCCACATTGCATACGAACCGCATGAAACTTCCAGAGGCATTTGCAGCAGGAATGCATGTGCACTCAAAAAAGTGAATATTTCTCATGGATAGACCCCGTGATACGCTAGAAATTGGCGGGGATGTCTCTCTTGTGGCTCACGGGGCTGTTAGGGTGGCACAGAAATCCCTCGGAATGGGAAAACGGGTCATTTTCGTGTCGCCACATTGCATGCGAACCGCATGCAACTTCCAGAGGCATTTGCAGTAGAAATGCATGTGCAGTCAAAAAAAATTGATATTTTTCACGGATAGACCCCGTGAAACGCTAGAAATTGGCGGGGATGTGTCTCTTGTGGCTCACGGGGCTGTTCGGGTCGCACAGAAATCCCTGGGAATGGGAAAACGGGTCATTTTCGTGTTGCCACATTGCGTACGAACCGCATGAAACTTCCAGAGGCATTTGCAGCAGGAATGCATGTGCACTCAAAAACTTCTATATGTTTCACGGATAGACCCCGTGAAACGCTAGAAATTGGCGGGGATGTGTCTCTTGTGGCTCACGGGGCTGTTAGGGTGGCACAGAAATCCCTCGGAATGGGAAAACGGGTCATTTTCGTGTTGCCACATTGCATAGGAACGCCATGAAACTTCCAGAGGCATTTGCAGCAGAAAGGCACGTGCACTCAAAAAATTTAATATTTTTCACGCATAGACCCCGTCAAACGCTAGAAGTTGGCGGGGATGTCTCTCTTGTGGCTCACGGGGCTGTTAGGGTCGCACAGAAATGCCTCGGAATGGGAAAACGGGTCATTTTTGTGTGGCCACATTGCATAGGAACGGCATGAAACTTCCAGAGGCATTTGCAGCAGGAATGCATGTGCACTCAAAAACGTCTATATTTTTCACGGATAGACCCTGTGAAACGCTATAAATTGGCGGGGATGTCTCTCTTGTGGCTCACGGGCGCTGTTAGTTAGGGTCGCACAGAAATCCCTCGGAATGGGAAAAGGGGTCATTTTCGTGTTGCCACATTGCGTACGAACGGCATGAAACTTCCAGAGGCATCTGCAGCAGAAATGCATGTGCACTCAAAAACGTCTATATTTTTCACGGATAGACCCCGTGAAACGCTAGAAATTGGCGGGGATGTGTCTCTTGTGGCTCACGGGGCTGTTAGGGTCGCACAGAAATCCCTCGGAATGGGAAAACGGGTCATTTTCGTGTTGCCACAATTGGCATACGAACGGCATGAAACTTCCAGAGGCATTTGCAGCAGAAATGCATGTGCACTCAAAAACGTGAATATTTTTTCACGGATAGACCCCGTCAAACGCTCGAATTTGGCGGGGATGTTTCTCTTGTGGGTCACGGGGCTGTTCGGCTCGCACAGAACTCCCTTGGTCCACCTGATTCCTGCATACAGGCAGCAACTAAAACTCTGTAAACCTGCTGTGAGGACATCTAAACAGTGGACCAGTGAGGCTGTGGAAGATTTGCGGGCGTGCTTAGACTGTACTGACTGGGATATGTTCACGACTGCTACCAATAGTCTGGATGAACTCACAGAGGCTGTGTACATCAGCTTCTGTGAGGACTGCTGTATCCCAACACGTACCAGGGTGAACTTTAACAACAACAAGCCCTGGTTCTCAGCAAAGCTCAAAAGGTTGAGGTTGGAGAAGGAGGAAGCGTTTAGGAGTGGGGATAGAGACAGATTCAAGGAGTCGAAGAACAGGTTTAGCAAAGCGGTGAGAGAGGCTAAACGACTGTACTCAGAGACACTAAAACACCAGTTCTCTACTAACGACGCTGCTTCTGTCT
>NW_027423020.1:1060000-1176330 GCF_048934315.1 Petromyzon marinus
ACGTGTATCAATGTCTATCGGTCAAAGACGATAGACGGAGAGACGCGCAAACTCCAAATATACAGCAGGCATCAGGGTCGGGATCGAACCCACGACTTCCTGTACACCAGGTGAGGTAGTTAACATCTCACCACGGAGAGAGACACGCAAACTCCAGTTAGCCTCGGTTATGTTCGTTGATCCTCAATTAATTACTTGGTGGAGTGAGGAAGCATTCATGCCAAGCAGATGAAGGTGGCCAGGCGTGATTCTAGACACGCCACCGCCTGTTTACCCAGTGACAGTCTACAGTTTGTGTTTGCAGTAACATCTATTAACTCTAAATTTTGATTTAAAGCTTTCGTGACTGCAGTAATTCATATTCTTAGTTTTTTCGGTAAAGTCACGTTGAAGAGAAACAACAAAATAATAAAATATATATAAAACAATAAAAAATTCTCACGACGTGACTTTACCGAAAAAACTAAGAATATCTATTAACTCTGTTGAACACGGAGGTTATATCATAACAGTAGTTTACTTTTGTTTTCCTCTGGAACTCTTTATAAGAATGGAAACAGGAGGTGAACACAGCACACACATACAGCTGAAGTCGGAACTGTTCATCCCAGCATTTAAGGACATCTGAGCCTGGATTCACACCTCTAAGTTGCGATTGAATGTTAATTTATGCATACTCTTTGGTTCTATTGGGTAAAGTCACGTAGGTGAAAATAAAATAACAAAAAATCACGACGTTTCGGCCACAACACAAACGGCCTTCATCAGGTGAAGGGACGAGACTGTCTGGAGGACAGCGCTGGAGTGAGAGAAGCCACGCTTAGATCACGACCTTTAAGCTGTGTGAGAAGAAAACAAAGTGCCTTGACAAAGGAATTAGCATATAATTTAGCATTGAAATGACTCATTGAACTAGCTAAGTTAAAGTATACACATCCGCAGAGGTACCCCTTGACAAAGGAATTAGCATAGAATTGAAATAGCTGAGTGATTAGCTTGTAACTGGTCATAGAAATAGCTATGTTAAAGTCAGAGCATATACATTCACCGAGGCACCTAGTACCAATCAAACAGGAGAATTTAGCGAAACACAACCACGCTCAGACAGCGGACCTTTAAACTGTGTGTGAGCAAACAAGGTGTTCTGACAAAGAAATTTGCGTAAAAATTAGCATTTGATTGGCCGATTTTAGAAAAGAGGTGGTGTATGTGCCGGTGGACTTGCCGTTTGGCGCGGGGGGGAGGGGGGGAGGGGGAGTTTACCTATTGATGGTGTGAAAAGGGAATTTATAAGAGCTGCGAAAGTTTCGGGTACCACTACTTGAAAAAATATACCGTACCATTGAAATTAGTTTAATGTTTAGTTCGATTTAGAACATTTTTCCAATGGTTGCTTAATTTGAAACCATCTTCTCGGTTGAAATTGTGTCTGTGTTTGTAGATCTGAATTGCTTCATTAACAAATCTCTGATAAAAGGCCGTGGGTTTGCAAAGAACCTTGGTATCGGAGAAAATTATATCGTGATCCCCCACAGCATTGTAACAGTGATCAGCAACGGCAGAAGAATTCGTTTTGCCGTGTTTCAAATCTGATTTGTGCTTGCGAATTCGGTCAGAGACATGTCGCATTGTCTCCCCGATATAGCAATCACCGCAGGGACAACTCAATTTGTAAGCCCCGGGGTACTGTAAGTCAGGAATGACATCCTTCACGAATGGGATCAGATCACGAATTTTGTGTACTGTATTGAACCGGACCTGGATCTTGTGTTTGTTTAGAATTTTGGAAATCTTTTTAGTAACGCCTGCTATATATGGAAGTGTGATGGTTTTGACCGGAATATCAAGTGGTTGTTTCTGTATGGAGGGAGAAACAGCTTGGCGGATGGTACGGTCAGAGTAACCATTCCTTTTGAGGGCCAGGTGTACATGTTTTAATTCACTGGTCAGGTGGTGTTGGTCCGAAATGCAATGAGCCCTATGGTATAAAGTTTTGATGAGAATTCTTTTGGGCTGGGTGGTGGTGGGAATCAGGTTTCAAGTAGGAATCTGTGTGGGTGGGTTTCCTGTAGACAGAATGCCCCAATGAGCCATCAGGTCTCCTCTCAAACAGAACATCTAAGAATGGTAGCTTGCCATCTTTCTCCACTTCCATGGTGAATTTGATGGCGGGATGTCTGGAATTTATGTGGTAGGAAAAGGTTCAGAGCTGGGAGGCCATGTGGCCAAATGACGAAAGTGTCACCCACATATCTCTTCCACAGGGAAGGTCTGAGGGTGGAAGTCTGGATGGCGTCTGATTCAAATTTCTCCATGAAAATATTGGCTATCACTGGTGATAAGGGGGATCCCATGGGGGTACCCTCATTTTGTTTGTAGAAGGAGCCATTCCAAGTAAAGTAGGAATTGTTGAGGCAGTGCCTAACCAGTGCAGGTGTGTCGGGGTCTAGTCCATGGACCAAATTTTCAATTATTTCAATGGTATCAGGTACTGGGACCTTGGTGAACAAAGAGACCACATCGAAGCTGACAAGGATATCGTCAGGGGACAGTACAACGTCTTTGACCATAGAGACCAATTGGGCTGAGTTAAGTACTGCTGAGGCGGTCTTGCCAGTGAAAGGCAACAATGTATCTGACCGAAAACGGGCTAGTCTATAGGTAGGGGAGTTGATCGTGGATACGATGGGTCGAAGTGGGGTGCCTTCTTTATGAATCTTGGGAAGACCATAGAATCTAGGGGGTCTTGCATCAGAAGGTTTTAGGGAGGGACGTTTAGTTGGGTCGATTAGGGAGGTCGAACTTGTGATGCCCTTGTTGGTTTTTATCGCTAGGCTATTAGTAGGGTCATTTTTTTATTTTTGAGTAACTTCCATCGTTGAGCAGATTCTGGATTTTGTTGTTGTATGAATCTTTATCCATAATAACAGTAGCGTCTTTATCGGCTGAGAGGATGACTATATCACTTCTGTTTTTTAAATTCGCGAGTTCAGAGCGTTCATTTTTGCTGATGTTACTAATGGGTTTCTTAGCATTCTTAAGAATAGTGGCTATTTCAGCTCTCGCAATGTCTGCTTGGATGTGTCCTACGCCTTTGAGGGCTACATCGACGTGAGAGATGATATCATCTATTGGTATGTGTTTTGGGGTGACATCAAAATTTAGTCCCCTAGCCAGTACTGTTTTCAGATTGTCCGAAATCGGGGTGCTACTCTGATTAATGACGATTTTGTTAACATCTAGTTTTGTTATATGTGGAACTGGGTTCTTCTTTGATAGGTGGTTGAATTTAGAAATCAGGTTAGCTTTACATTTGACTGACAGTGACTCAGCAGAAGAAGCAGTCATGTTGTCTACGTGATTCCAATCAGAAGGTGACATTTTTTGTGTTAACATTAAATGAGCTTGTAGGAGAGTCCTGTCTAAAGTATCGAGTTCAAATCGGAGTAGCCTTATCCTCTCTGAGATTAAAGATAGGCTAGCCTTAAGCAGAATCTGTTTAGAATTCGGAGAAGATACAGCAGCAGAAGTGAGTGTGAAAGCGATGGGTATTACCTTGTGATCGCGGCATCTTTTGAGGAAGGTCAGCGTCTCGATGAGCTGTGACTTCTTGTCCCGTTGTCTGTTAAAAGCTCTAACAGATAGGTGAAAGCCCTCCCCATAGAGGTTATCAATTCTAGATTTAAAGCTTTCGTGACTGCTAGGATCCATACTCTTTGGTTCTATTGGGTAAAGTCACGTAGGTGAAAATTTTCATTTATGCATTTCTGCATAACACAAATAGTATTGTTTTCAACACTCTTTGCTATGTCAGCTGAATTTAGCTTTCATAAATATTCCTTTTGTAGCCAGACAGCTGAAATTGTGTACTCGGAGTTTTGGATTAACATTCATTTTGAAGATACGAGGGCTTCCAGGCATGTTTATAACCATATGCCCTCTCATTGTGTGCCATAACAGCCCTGTGATGAATTTGGGAAACGTTTTTACTACATCATAAATATATTAATATAGACGTGTAAGTCACATGTGACTATATATGCATTCCTCTGTGCCTCGATACTGACGTGTAGATGGTGTGGATATTATTTTTTTCTGTCTGCAGCTGACGCTTCCTCTGATGCTTCCTCCGCAGAATTGATCTGATGGAGCAAATGCACTCAGCGCAGCTCGGTACTACAAGTCAACAATGCGACCAGCGTGCATACAGCACGGATCGGACTGGAAATTTGACACAGCACCAGAGAACTCACACAGGAGAGAAACCCTTCAAGTGCACTGTGTGTGGGAAGGCATTTTCACAGTCATCAAATCTGCAAAGACACCGGAGAACACACACGGGAGAGAAACCCTTCAAGTGCAGTGTGTGTGGGAAGGCATTTTCACAGTCATCTGTTGTTAAAAAGCACCAGAGAACACACACGGGAGAGAAACCCTTCAAGTGCAGTGTGTGTGGGATGGCATTTGCACAGTCCCCACATCTTAAAGAGCACCAGAAAACACACGGGAGAGAAACCCTTCAAGTGCAGTGTGTGTGGGAAGGCGTTTGCACATTCATTAAGTCTGCAAAGACACCAGAGAACACACACGGGAGAGAAACCCTTCAGGTGCACTGTGTGTGGGAAGGCGTTTGCACATTCATTAAGTCTGCAAAGACACCAGAGTACACACACGGGAGAGAAACCCTTCAGGTGCACTGTGTGTGGGAAGGCATTTTCACAGTCATCTGTTCTTAAAAAACACAAGAGAACACACACGGGAGAGAAACCCTTCAGGTGCTTTTTGTGCGGGATGATGTTTGCACAGTCATCACATCTTCAAGCACACGAGAGAACACACACGGGAGAGAAACCCTTCAAGTGCACTCTGTGCGGGAAGGCGTTTTCACAGTCACCACATCTTAAAGTCCACCAGAGAACACACACGGGAGAGAAACCCTTGAGGTCTACTCTGCAGGAAGGCGTTTGCACATTCATAAAATCTTCAAGTACACCAGAGAACACAGAAGCATCAGAAGATCTGCAAGGAGTGGAGTCTGAAATCAGCTTGTGAAAGTCAAAGTGCCGCAATAAGCCCATCCCTCATGAAACACGAACCGGAAGAAAATCCCAGCTTGGACACTTTTAAAGGTATCAAGGTGAAATATGAAGAGGTGATGGTGAAATATGAAGAGGTGATGGTGAAGAGGGAAGAGGTGATGGTGAAATGTGAAGATGAAGATTCAACTCCAAAATCGGACCTTCACATTGATGGAGGCAATGTGAAGCCAGAGGTGAATTCTGACTGAGGCAGAGCGAGGCAACTCCCAGCAATTCATGGAAGTGGAGGTGTGAGTGGACTTGCTCCTAGACAATACAAAGTCAAATGGAGACCCGGTGGATGTGTAAGCTTGAGACGGTCACAGGCCTTTAATGAAAAGAATGTGAAGTTGAACACTCAATTCCTAGGTTCAACCTGCAGAGTAAGAGCGAGCGGCCAGTCTTTGTGGACCCGTGGATTGTGGAGATCTCTGACCAGGAGTGAGAGCCAAGAAGCCCCCAAGCATTCACTATGTTATAATAATTGCATTTACACGGTGCTTGCTTAATCGCCTCGGCAACTCGGAGTTTTGTATCTCGTCTGAAACACTCGAAGAGCATCCCCAAGTAGCAGCTGCCCCTGTGTGGCACAAGGTCGTGGCCCTGCACCGGCATGCATTTATTTTTTCCGCCTGAGGACGACCGCTTGTGTTACGATCGAAACGTCGTGATCTATTATTTTTTCTACCTACGTGACTTTACTGAAAGAACCAAAGAGTATGTGAACAAGAGGCTGTCAGTAGAGGGCGATGATTGATGTTTCATCTCAGTTTTGTAATTTGTCACTAATGTTTAGAATTCGCCAGCATGCAAGGGCCTACTCGTTTTGAATGACACAATAGTATGTTTTACATCCACTGTTAAGCAGACGGTGCATATTTTTTAAAATAGCTTTTTAATCAGATGTTATCTGATGCAGTAGATTTCACTGCAGTAATTAAATTTTGTTAAAATTCCAGTCAATAATTTAGAATGAACATCTTCTTTGGTTCTTTCGGTAAAGTCACGTAGAATGAGAATAAAATAATAAATTAATAAAATAACACGATTAAATTCTCACGACGTTTCGGCCACAACACAAGTGGCCTTCAGGTGAAAGGAACAAATCCGTCGGGACGACAGAGCTTCAATGAACGCTGTTAAGATTCGTAGCGTCTTTTAAGCTGGTTTAGAGAGGTGAGGCACCTTGACAAAGGGGTTTACATATAAAACAGGAGAATTTAGCATTGAAATAGCTGAGTGATTAGCTTGTGACTGGTCATAGAAATAGACTGGTCATAGAAATAGCTTTATTGTGTTATTTTATTATTTTTTTATTTTGTTCTCATTCTACATGACTTAAGATGAATCCTTGCAGTCACGAAAGCTTTAAATCGAAATTTAGAATGAACACTTGTCTGATTTTGTGTGTACATGCATCACTTTTTTTTATAAGGGTCAAACATTGAATAAGTGATGTTAGGACAAAGTGCGTGTGTTTTTGGAAGTAACCTGTACAGATAACTCAGGTGAGTCCCGTTGTTCTTGTGATACAGGTCAAAGGGTACTTTTGTGTTTCAGGAAGCATCTGGAGCAACTCATTGGCTTTGAAATAGGAAGCACACTCGGATCATTCATCAGTTACAAGACATACCACCTTAAAGTTACACGCAGAGGAGATACATTCTCTGCAACACGAATTATAATTTTGTCTTACGTGTTGACATAGATTTTGTCGAACTTGGACTAGAAATGCTCCTTGCTGATTCACGTCTGGATGTTCACAACCATGGGTTGAACCAAGCCCCACTGCTGTTGAGACATTGTCCACCAAAACCGGTCCACAGTTGGCTTGCACACACAGTGTACACACACAGTGTATACACACACAGTGTACACACACACATAGTGTACACACACACATTGTGTATACACACACATAGTGTACACACACAGTGTCCACCAAAACCGGTCCACAGTTGGCTTGCACTGAATAAATGCTGCAGTAATTATGGACTCGCACGAAGGCCGTGGGATTTATATTTCGTGTTCAACATTCCTTTGTTTAGTGGAGAGACCGATTAAATTAAAGACGTCTTGTCTGCTGATCTTGTTCATATCTGTGTACATCGATATCCCACATTGCTTGCACGTACACATCACACGCAATTAAATAAATAAAAAATAAGAACGACTTCCGGGGATTGCGAAGATCGAGGAATCTCTTTCAATGGAGCGAGTTCAGTGTGTTCGATTCAACATCTTTCTGTCTCTGTCCGTCTGTGTCATCTGTTTGCCTCTGTGTTTCTCTCTGCCTGTCTCTCTGTCGTCTCTGTGTTCCTCTTGTCTGTGTCTGTCCGCCTGTCCTGTCTGTGTGTGTCTCTCTATCAGCGTCTATCCAACCGTATTCAACGACTGTCAGTAGCAACACGCGCCCGGTCAACTTGCACGGCCCGTGACTCAAACTTGCTCAAAGGAGTGTTTATTTGTAATTTATTTCGCACCGTACGTAGCCAACCGTGATAATCTATGGGTCTCTGTGTGAGTCTCTGTGTATCTGGAACTTATTTCGCACCTTACGTAACCGAACCTGCCCAGGAGGAGCGGCTGGTATCTGTGGAGCTGTGGGCTGGGTAAATCTGTGAGCAGGAGCGAGAGACAAGATCCCAAGCATTCACTACGTTATAAACAACATATTTGCACTTATAAGTCGCTTGCCTAATTGCCTCAGCAACTCGGTGTTTCGTATCGAACCTCATCTCAAACAATCGAAGGGCGCCCCCTAGTGGCAGCTGCCCCTGTGTGGCACAAGGTGGCCCTGCACCGGCCTGCACGTGGACATGAGTCTGTCGGTAGGGGGCGATCATTGACGCGTCATCTCCTTTGTGGAGTTTCTGGATAGTGTTACTGGAATTGCCACAATTTTGACTGTGACACCGACATGCAATGTGCGTTGTGAGTGACACAGTGTTTTGTTTGACACCCGCTGTTAAGCAGACAGCGCATATTGTGGTGAATGTTACTGGGGTAGCCAGATATGCCTGGCGGATTTGAACCTTGAACCTCAGCAATAAATAGAGAATGCGCTACCATATTCCTGGTTCTTTCGGTAAAGTCACGTAGATATAAAACAAAAAATAAACAATAAAAGATTTAAAAATGAAAAAGTTAATACAAATAACAAATAAAAATAATAAATTTCGATTTAAAGCTTTCGTGACTGCAAGGATTCATCTTCTTTGGTTCTTTCGGTAAAGTCACCATGTAGAATGAGAATAAAATAATAAATTGATAAAATAAAATAACACAATAAAATTCTCACGACGTTTTGGCCATAACACAAAGCCGCTTGTGTTGTGTACGTACACACACACAGTGTATACACAATAATGTCCACGTTGTTGTTGCTGAGTTCATGCACCCAAGGGAGGGGGCAATGGAAAATGAATCTAAATCAACTTAAACTCCATCCCCGCTCTGTGACGTCACCACTCAGCATGACCTCAACGGCATGAAGTGCCAGCGGGAGGTGTAACTCGCTAGTGACGTCATGTCACCAAGGTATTCACGCTCCCCCAACCCCGTCCACAGCGCTCTTGAGCGTGACGTCACCTCCGCTTGGGTCACTGCCGATATCAATCCAGTGGCAATCCTTATTTGGGCAAAGCTACGCCCAGTGACTGCGGTTCATTAACATAATGTATCCGTTGAAGCCGTCGGGTTCAGCAGCCACGCCCCATCCCTCGACATATGGCCAGTTAACATTAAACATAATTTATTCAGTTACAGAGCCGCTCTTTACGGGAGGGGCGTGTCTCTTACCCCGGAAGTGACGTCATGTTACCTGCTTACCCGCGTGACGTCGCGAGGTAACAGGAGGCTGCCAATCCACGCTTGCACTGAAATCCGAGGTGAGAAATTCTCATGGTAGTCGTGGTGGTTGTTGTTGTTTACCAAGGTAGAGCCTCGCTCTCTCGTAGGGATGCCAGTTGAGTAGCAGCGAGCATGGGAATCGATATCCAGGTTGGAACTTTACAACGCGGGGCCTAGCCACGCTCGTCCTTGCCTCCTGCCCTCGCCTGATTGCGTTTACTTTAATTATCTCGCTTAAGTTTAATTTGTCTTCACCCGGCTCGCCACTTTGTTTTATTGTAAATATTCACTCAGTTTTTATTTTTTTCACCAGGCCAAGCCCGCTTGAGCTGCTATACTGCTCTTGTTATCAGAAGCAACCTGCCCACAACAACACAAGGTGAGGCTTTGTCAACGTGTGTGAATGTTTTGACTTAAAACTTTCGTGACTGCAGGAATTAATATTCTTGGTTCTTTCGGTAAAGTCACGTAGATAGAAAATTTAATAAAAATAACATAATGAAAATAAATAAAAAATAAATTGTAAATAAAGCAAAAAAACCCACGTTTTGATCGCAACACAAGTGGTCTTTATTTAATGTAATTGTATTATCTGTTATTGTTATTTTCTATCTACGTAACTTTACCGAAAGAAACAAGAATACGTGTGTCACTGTCTATCGGTCAAAGACGCTAAACGTAGTGATGAATCCCTGCAGTCACGAAAGCTTTAAATCGAAAAATGGAACAGATGTGTTATATTATCTTGGCTTTGTGAAACACAGGTAAAAAGAGGCCTTCAACATTGATTGTGCCTTTGTACCGACAGTTGCTGAGTGGTCCAGTGCCATCACCATCAGAATCCATGGTCAATCCACTGCTGGACGAGGTTCCCAAAAAGCTCTCACCATCTCCCAAGATCCCGAAAAGTATTAATCCACCCAGTACCTGCAGGTGATACTCATCAGCTGATATCATCCCGTCGTCTCGATGGGCATCCTATTGGCCGCATTCCATTCCTTGGCTGTCATTCCATCACTATCCTCAACCAACCATCGGCCAACATTCCATAACAGAATTCAACCAAGGGAGAGTATTTGAAAGGATGCGATTAATTCACCCACCCAAGGGATACGGGTCCATAATAGCAAATCATTACAGTCGCAGGCGCACGGCGAATTGTAACGATGGAGACATTACAGCACGCCGTCGATTTGCGGTGCGACGATGCAATTAACTGAGCTCGATTTTTCGATTTGAAGCTTTCGTGACTGCAAGGATTCATCTTCTTTGGTTATTTCGGTAAAGTCACCACGTAGAATGAGAATAGAATAATAAAATAATAAAATTCTCACGACGTTTTGGCCACAGCGCAAGCGGCCGTCTTCAGGTGAAAGGTACATTGAAGCTCTGTCGTCCCGACAGTTCTGTACCTTTCACCTGAAGACGGCCGCTTGCGTTGTGGCCAAAACGTCGTGAGAATTTTATTGTGTTATTTTATTATTTTATTCTCATTCTACGTGTTGGTGACTTTACCGAAAGAACCAAAGGAGATGAGCTCGATTTATTTTGGGCAGTTAAAGGCCACCGGCGCAGGCACACTAGATCCCGGGGACGTGAATAACTCCACGCGCATTCAGGGCGTCCACATTGCCCTGTCAAGAGGCTGCAGGAGGGCGGGTGAAACAAACAGCCCTGTGCTCGCCACGCGGACGGTCGCCCAGACAAACAACAAACTCTTCCAGGCTTCACCTTCTTTGGTTCTTTCGGTAAAGTCACCACGTAGAATGAGAATAAAGTAATAAATTTATAAAATAACACGATAAAATTCTCACGACGTTTCGGGTCACAACACAAGTGGCCTTCTTCAGGTGAAAGGAACATACCTGTCAGGACGACAGAGCTTCAATGAACGTTGTGTTATTTTATTGTTTTATTTTATTATTTGATTCTCATTCTACGTGGTGACTTTACCAAAAGAACCAAAGAAGATGAATCCTTGCAGTCACGAAAGCTTTAAATCGAAACTCTTCCAGGCTTCACGCGGGCTGGACGACCGGCATGCAGGAAAAAAAAAACATCAACCATTATTAGCGCGGACGTCCAGAATAAAAAAAAAACTCGTTCAAAAACCCCAAAACACGGCAACCCTCCTGGCTTTGGCGTTCCTCGGAAGACACCTGTTTCATCGACAACCGCATCAGAACATCACCAGGCCGATGCGCACCCGAATTGATCCATCAGCGACTGACACGGGGACTGCGTCGCGATCGTCACGTGGACGGTTCAATCGTCGCGGGCAGCCATCGCCTTGGCGCGGCGTCGATACAAAAAACAACGACTTGGTGAGAGGTCAACGGCGTTTGTCCTTTTTGAAACACTCGTCCCTGCCGCGCGAGTGTGGAATTTCCACTTAGGTGTGAGAGGGCGCACCGACTGCCTGCCAGTGGTTTCACATTCAGTCCGCCAGGGGGCGAACACGAATTGGGCATCAGACAAAGCGGTGCCTTCAATAGTAGGTTCAGTTCATATTCTTAGCTCTTTCGGTAAAGTCACGTTGAAGGGAAACAATAAAACAATAAAATATATATAAAACTATAAAAATTCTCACGACGTTTCGACCATAACACAAACGGTCGTCATCAGTTCAGTTTTATTCAGTTTCAGTTTATTTTGGTATAGCCCTGTGAATGTTCTAGATTTAAAGCTTTCGTGACTGCAAGGATCCATACTCTTTGGTTCTATTCGGTAAAGTCATGTAGGAAAAATATAAAACAACAAAAATCACGACGTTTCTGCCATACCTGATGAAGGCCGCTTGTTTTGTGGCCGAAACGTGATTTTTGTTGTTTTATTTTTTACCTACGTGACTTTACCGAATAGAACCAAAGAGTGTAGCCCTGTGAGCCATCCGGCTCTTGAATCGGGGTGCAACCACAACAAACAAAAAAACTAAAACACGAACAAGAAACACATTTTACAGTGACTACTTTGTGTTGACTGTGCAAAACAGAAAATCCATGGAAAAAAAAACCAGCAAAAATATTCCTGAAAAAAAATCACCATACACCACCAACGCTGTGTGCAAAAAATCCCAGTGGGATGCAAGTCAAACAACAACAACAACAACGACCACAAAAACTTAGATTAAGGCCATCAGTACTACAACAAAACAAAACACACATGTCCAACGAGGTTTTGTTGTGTGTGTGTGTGTATGCAGGGGTATATTACCACTCGGGAGACAAAGGTGGCCGGGCATGGTGCTGGCCACCCACCCCCTCGTGTGATGTGCCGGCCTTCATCGGCGCCACTCGATAACGGCACTTCCCCCTAAAGTGTGTTAATGCTGTACAAGGGATACATGTGTGTATCTATTATGGGGGGAGTGGTGGGTGCAGTAGCGAGACAACTGCACGATGTACCCCAGCGACCCCAGCTCCATTCCCGGCCACGGCTAACACGAGTGGAGGATTCTGTTAGTCCCGGTCCTGGGTCTCCCCTGGGTCTACTCGGCATGGGGAGACAAAGGTGGCAACCGGGAATGGAGTTGGCCACGCCACCCTTCCGTGCGCCGCGCGGGCCTTGAGAATCGCCGCCCAACCAGCAGCACGTCCCACCGGCCAATCAAGTCTGGGGCCTGCAGGCGGGGGAGACGCGGTGGCTGTGGTAAGGGCTGACCCCGGTGTCTTGTGCAAATGGCCAGGATTTGCATATACCACGATCCAGAGGCGGAGCCAGGGGGGGGGGGTGACAGGGGTGACATTCTGCGTGTAAGTGCACGACACTCGGTCTGGCGAACTCCGTGCAACTGCAATGTCAGAGTGTGTCGCCAACCGATGGCATCCGGTTCAACAGCCCGACTCTCTCTCCCAGCTTCGCCCGGGACTAGGATTCTTGTCTTTGATTAATTTCACATTCCCTTCTATTTCACTGAAAAACCCTTGAAAAAATTGATGCTTGCAAGAAAGAAAAAAGCCGAAACATCATTTTATCAAAATCGGATGTTTTCACTCAAGGAAATTCAACCTTACCCCACTTCTACGTAAGGTCGATTTTGGCCACTCGGGGAAGGGAATAATGACGTGGCGAGCTGAAAATAGTCACGTTCACTTAGAAATTCCAGACAGCGTCAGCTGTGCAAATTTTCACGACGCCAGAGCTCAGCGTTGGAGAGGTTTTTGCTGCTTCACACAAACAAACAGATGGAATGTTCTGCTTCATATTTAAGATAGCAGTTCTACCCGTTCTTCGCACGGAGGATATGTATTGAACTCCCGAGAAACCAATGGCTTCATCGGCCAGGAGCGATGCGCCACCTAAAATCTCCTGGCACGCTGTTAACAGCTCTAAGCATTGCAGAGCACTTAACTCAGAGGTGTTGCGGGTTGACGCCAGACACTTCATGGTCATTCCCCCCCCCCCCCCAAAATACAAAAGACTTTTTATATTTTTTTTACATTGTGTACAGTATGGAACATACCCACATGCCAAATTTCAAGTGTGTGGCACGTTGGGAAGTATGCTAAACATTTCAAACAGACACACGTACCCACACATTTCCCTTTCATATATATGTAGTGCCGTGAATTCACTCGGACGACAACCGTCTCTTTTTCCGCCGTCACTTTTATTCCATTGTTCCGTACACACAGTAATTCTCTCCGTGCTCCGCCAACTCGGACACTCCGATTTACTTCAGCATCGTCCGTGCATCCCCTTCCACACACAGTGTTTCTTCGCCTATCTCTTCACACACAGTGTCTTCCCTTCCACACACAGTGGTTTGTCTTCTATCTCCTCACACACAGTATCGCCGCTGTCTCTTCACACGCAGTGACTTCCCTTCCACACACAGTGGTTCGTCTTCTATCTCCTCACACACAGTATCGCCGCTATCTCTTCACACGCAGTGACTTCCATCTATTCATACACAGTGACTCTATCTATCTCCGCTAACGCTGACTCTCCCTATCGCTATTTACTGTCTTTGGGGTCCGGCTCTCTATCTATTCTTCCCTAACATTTCCAGCTGTCTTCTTCGTATCTCTTCACCTCTCGCCAACAACTGCCCAGCAACAACTCTCCAGCACAACTCCCCAGCAGCAACTCCTCTCTGTTCAAACCACCTCGCCTTTTATCCCCTCTCGCATTAGCCTTAATTAATTGCCACGTGGCTCGCTGGCCGTCTCTCGCCAGCCCGCACCTGTCCCCTTCATCAGACATCCAGACGCCACCACTTAACGCTAACAGCCTCTCGACCAATCACAGCCCTCGTGCCACGACTCCCTTAATTACTTCGGGTTGTTTACGCCACTCGCGACTCGACCACCTGTTTGACCTCATGTGACCCGTTCTCCTTGTCTGTCTGTACTGTATATGGCCATTTCCTATGGGTATTATTTACTCCATTACATCACCCCCCCCCCCACCCCGTGATGAAAGAACCTAGCCGTCCCCGGCTACGATATACTCGAATTGGAGTAGTGGAGTGAAGCGGACGGAACGATGACAACATATATACATAACGTATTTGCAATATACAACCATTTTGTACAATCACGCAATGACATGCACACACACCTTTATACAGAATTCCCAACCCCCAAAGTCAATGTATTGTATTCCTCCTGGAACGGCTTCCCGCTGCCGGTCCATCTCCCCTGCAGGGGATACCCTGTGGTAAGGGAGGGCCTCGCTCGTCTTGCCAATGAACCCTGCGCCCATCCCTGTCCCAGCGACACTCAGCTGGCGGGGCTGTCCGTCGTTCCCGGTCGGGACGGCCATTGGTCCGGATCTGTGGCCGTTCAATCGGCGTGCGGTCGGTAACCCTGCCCAAAAAGGGCGATCCTGCAGGCACATGGGGGGCAGATCTCTGGGACACGCGCACTTGTGACCTCCCTACAGGTTTGTCGGACACATCCAATACAGGCCGCTCTCGGATGGGGGATGACGCATCATATGGTAACACAAATTTCTTCAGGCGCGACGAGTGAACAAACCATGTCTGACGACCGAATTTTATTCGCACACTCTGATCCCGTAAAACCTCCACAATATCAACGGGCCCCTGCCAGGGGCGGTGAAATTTCGGGGACGTTCCCACCGGCACCATGGGGCAGTGCAACCAGGCTTTATCTCCAACACTCCACGGCTCTCGTGGCCGCTGCCTGCCGAACAATCTTTCGTTAGCGGCTTGTCGTTGTGCTGTATTTTTCAATGCAGCCTCCCGGGCTTCCCTCAGACGGTCTAAAGCCACCTGCATCGGAGCAGGCACCGTCGTAGATTTCTCCCGTTTTCGAATTCCCAATTTCACAATAGCCGGCGCTTCCGGTTCCCGTCCATACATCAGAAAAAATGACGAGTACCCCGTTGAGGCATGCGGGGCCAATCTATACGCGGCCAGCGTCGCTGCCACATGCAGATCCCAATCATCTTGAGCGGTGTTTACTTGGTGACAAAGCATGGACGTCAGCGTCCTATGCAGCCGCTCGACCATCCCGTCAGTCTGCGGGTGGTACGGGGACGTCCGAATCTTTTTGGTCCCCATCGAGTCACACACGTCCTTAATCAATTTAGATGAAAAATTTCTGCCTTGGTCAGTAAGCAAATGTTCCGAGGCCCCCTTATCTAATACGTATCCATTCAATAAAGCCTCAGCGATCGACGTCGCTGACTGGTCTACTAGCGGCCATGCCATCGGCCAACGAGTTAAGTATTCCACCCCGACGAGCAAATATCTGTGCCCTCGGGGGGTGACGGGAAACGGACCCAAAATATCCAGTGCCACAATTTCGTTCACTCTCGAAACTTGAATCGATTGCAAAGGGACACGATATGGCCGTGCCGGCGCTTTCCTCCGTGCACATTCCTGGCACGCTTTTACATGCTGTTTCACATCGTTAAACATTCCCGGCCAGTAAAATTCACTCCCCACCATCAACGCGGTCTTCTTCTCCCCCAGATGCAGCAATTTCTCATGTACCTCGTTAATCAGTTTCCCCCGCAACACCTTCGGGACAACAATACAAAATTTTTGTGCTTCCACATCCCAGCAAACAAGCAACCCTTCCGTTAACATCAAAAATTGGCGATCCTCCGATCCCCTTGAATGAGAGGCACGCAGCCTCATCCTGGTCAGCGAGGAATCTTCCACCTGCAGTTGCTTCCACTGCTTCAATGACAACCCCAACAGTCCAATTTCTGCTCCAGGGACTATCCCTGGCACCCCCGAACCCGCTGCAGCGACCGTTTGCGGAACCTCCTGCAGCGGCGGGCCGCAACGCACCGAGCCCTCTTTGCACCGACACGTCTCAGCCGGTCGCGGCAACCTCGACAAAGCATCCGCGTTTACATGGTGCGTCCCTTTCCTATGCTGGATCGTGAAAGAGTACTCCTGGAGGGTCTCAATCCAGCGAGCCATTTGCCCCGATGGCTGATCCATGCGCAGCGAGTACTGTAGCGCCGCGTGATCAGTGCGGATCAAAAATTCCCTGCCGTATAGATACGGTCGGTACTGGCGCACAAAATGGACAATCGCCAATAATTCCCTACGCGTCACACAGTATTTTTGCTCCGCCGGCGATAACACCCGGCTGCCATATGGCACCACTCTCTCGACGCCATCAACCTTTGTGACAAAACCGCGCCTATGCCCGTATCACAGGCATCCGTGTCAAGTATAAATTGCTTCGTAAAATCTGGGTATCCCAACGGCGGTGCGTCCGCCAGTGCGGCCCGCAACGCTTCAAACGATTTTTGTTCAGCAATCCCCCATTGAAACTTTACACCTTTCCCGGTCAGCGTATGCAATGGTCGAGCAATCGTGGCAAAATCCTTAACGAACCGCCGATAATACGATGCAAAGCCCACAAAGCTACGCACTTCCCCTGCTGTTTTCGGCACTGGCCATGTACGCACACAACTCGTCTTTTCCCGATCAGTGGCCACTCCTGACGCACTAACGACGTGCCCCAAATACTTCACCGATGTTCTCAACAATTGGCACTTCTGTGGTTTAAATTTCAATCCAGCGCGCCGCACTCTGCCAAAAACGGCGCGCAGCCGTTGCAAATGTTCATCGAAATTCCTACTGAAACAATCACATCATCTAAATATATCAAGCACGACTCCCACTGCAGGCCCAACAACACGAGTTCCATTAATCGCTGGAAGGTCGCCGGCGCTGAGTGGAGTCCCATCGGGAGCACGTTAAATTGATACAATCCTTGTGGTGTCCGAAATGCCATTTTAGGTTTTGACTCTTTATCCAGGGGCAATTGCCAAAAGCCCGACAACAATTCGAGGGTCGAAAAGATTCTGGCGCCGGACAGGGTGTCCAGCGAATCATCAATTCGTGGAAGCGGGTACGCTTCCGCCACCGAAACTTTATTCAATTTCCGATAGTCAAAACAAAATCGCATGGTTCAGTCACGTTTTTTAACGAGGACAATAGGGGCTGGACGATGGGGCGATAATATCGTGCTCTAGCATTTCATCAACAGATCGCCGAATACATTCTTTCTCAAGAGGACCTACACGATGTGAATTTAACCTGATCGGGGGTGCGTTCCCCGTGTCAATACGATGCTGCAACAACATCGTTCGACCCACGTCGTATTTCCCTGAACTGAACACATCTTTAAATTCCACTAGCAACGCATGCAAACCCGACCGCTGCACAGGCGATAACTCTGGGTTTTGTTTGTAAAGATCCCTTAACCATTCCGGATCGTCTTCCTCCCTTGACAACATTTCATCCTGTCCCCTAGGCAAGCATGTTTTCGTTTCTGGACCCGGCGCACCCATCGCGTGCGCCAACGTAGTGCCCTCTTGAATAACAACCTCTTCGTGCCCCGTGTTTACAATTTGAATGAAAGGATCGCAATACGTTGGTATTATGGTCAAAGCCCCTACCACGGTGGGCATTCTCGATACAGCATTTGAGGGTGTTAACAGCAATCCCTCCTGCAGCTCATCCCAAGGCAATTCCTTCTTTAACCGTAGAGGTATCAAAATTTGCGATGCAGGAGGGACACGCACGGTGCGGCTCACCACGGCCTGCACCACAGCGTTCACCACCGCAAATTTCGAAGGTATCCCCAAAAATTTCATACATCTCCCCGACGGTAATTCCAAACAACCTCTTTCCACTGAAATCTTAATTGGCATCTTTTGCAAGAAATCTGTGCCCAACAAACACGGTACCGCCAAGGCCGTTGAAACCAAAACACTTCCCGTCACAATCACCTCCCCAATTTGAATTGTCGCAACCACGCAGCCCATAATGCCCAAACTACCCCCGATTGCCGCTACGCATGGCCCTTCCACTGGCGCTAATGAGCCAGGCGACGTCGGCAGCGACCGAAAAGTTTGCAACGAAATGAGAGTCGCCGACGCCCCATCACATCCAACGATCCTGGCGCGGCCCCCAACACACGATGTACCAACACGCCGCACGTATCCCGGCCATGCGTACTATCCGAACCCGATGAATACGGGTGAGATGACGCGGATGAGTGATGTGGATAGGGCGGCCCTGTATTGAATGCATCTCGACTCACCCGGGATCTTTGGTCTTGGGGGAACCGCCCGCTGTAGTAGTTCGGCGCCCATGGAGGACAACCTCTTCGTCTCCAGCAGTCGCGGGCGAGATGACCCCTCCGCCCGCACTCGTAGCATGTCCGATGCACGCCATCTCCAAATGCCCCGGGACAATGCCGTCGGTCTCCGGTCGACACCCCGGCCGCCGCTGCCATCGGCGGCGCCTCGTCCACCACCACCGCCACCGTGCTCGCAGCCCCGGCAGGGGTCGTCAGCGACGGCTGCGCTACCGCCGCCGCTGGTTCATCTCGTATATCAAGGTTGACTTGTATGTTCCTGGCGATCAGCAACGATGACACGTCGTCGTCATCATCCTTGTCTGGGAGCAACAAGACGACTTTCAGTTCCTTTGCCAGCTGTATCATCTTCTCTTGCAGCAGGGAGTCCCAGCCCTCCTCGTCCATCGCCGGGTACGCAACCTGGGCGAGGGCCAGCAAGGCGCTGCGAAATGCCAGGGGGGACTCCGTGGCCTCCCGTTTCCTCTGTTGAAATCGACGTTTGGCGACCGACCGCGGCTCGTAGACCTTCCTCATTGCCGCAATAGCACCGTCCAATGTTTTTCTGACAGCGGCAGGGAGTCCGTTAAAAGTCGCCAAGGAGTCATCATCCAATGCCGTCGGCAGTGCTCGTAACGCGGCACTTTCCGTCCAATTCAGGTACTCGTAAGCCGCACGGAATCTTCGTATGAACGCCGTCCAATCTCCCACTTTGGCCTCAAATCATTGTACGTGTAGCCGTCGTGGCGGTCCCGCCGACTGGTCGTCTTCGTCGTCAGAATCTTCCAACCACTCCGGCTGAGCGGCAACCTCTGGCGGTGGACCCGGTACGGGTAGTTGAATGCGGTTCTCCGTCAAGAAGTTCTGGAACTCCTCCGACAACTTCTCCATCCTGGCCTCCCACTGGGTCATGAGGACTCGCCAATCCTCTGGCGATCCCAGGCCTTCAGCACCACCCGAACCGCTGTCGCCGTCCGGAGTACTGCCGGCCATCTGGCCGGGCTGCAAATTGTCGTTGTCGCTGTCGCCGCCCGAGTCCACTGGCACATTTATTTTATTTGCCGCTTTCCTTGACATCGTGGCGTGTTCCGTACTTTTTCTGACACCAAATGTAGTCCATAATAAGTTTAACACGTAGGCTTTCGCGACCAATATTATTCATAATAAAGGTTTTTGGGTTAGATCGCGTTTATTTATAAATGTGTCGTAACCCTCCACCACCCGACACGGCCAATCAGCAAAAAAAGTGTCACGTTGACAAAAGACAAATAATTCACTACTTCAGCCCACCGCTGTGTTGAAGAGTTAATCCACATTTACAGTTTGAGTACGACGTTTCGCTGGTAAATACTTCCAGCATCATCGGGCAATTCGTCAGAATGGTAAAGCCCTCGCTTGCTCCCGGTTTTATATAGAGCAGCAGGGTGACGTCATCACTTAACTCATCAGGTGCAGTGATTAGAGGCGGAGGAGGGGGGGGGTAATGTAATTATATAATCGATTAGTAATCAGTCATTGGTTATGATTAGTAATGAGTTGTAGATTAGTAATTCTTTAAATCAAAATGTAATGTGTATTATTTAATAATACGCTTCCAGGCCGCAATTCACTCGGACGACAACCGTCTCTTTTTCCGCCGTCACTATTATTCCATCGTTCCGTACACACAGTAATTCTCTTTGCGCTCCGCCAACTCGGACACTCCGATTTACTTCAGCATCGTCCGTGCATCCCCTTCCACACACAGTGTTTCTTCCTCTATCTCTTCACACACAATGTCTTCCCTTCTACACACAGTGGTTTGTCTTCTATCCCCTCACACACAGTATCGCCGCTATCTCTTCACACGCAGTGACTTCCCTTCCACACACAGTGGTTCTTCTTCTATCTATTCACACACAGTAGCCTGCCTGTCTATTCTCACACAGTGACTCCATCTATCTATTCACACACAATGACTCCATCTATCTATTCACAAACAGTGACTCTATTTTTCTCCGCTAATGCTAACTCTCCCTATTGCTATTTACTGTCTTTGGGGTTCGGCTCTATCTATTCTTCCCTAACATTGCCAGCTGTCCTCTTCACATCACTCCACCTCTCGCCAACAACTGCCCAGCAACAACTCTCTCTCCGTTCAAATCACCTCGCGTTTTATCCCCTTTCGCATTAGCTTTAATTGCCACATGGCTCGCTGGCTGTTTTCCGCCAGCCCGCACCTGTCCCCTTCATCAGACATTCAGACGCCACCACTTAACGCTAACAGCCTCTCGACCAATCACAGCCCTCGTGCCACGACTCCCTTAATTACTTCGGGTTGTTTACGCCACCCGTGACTCGACCACCTGTTCAACCTCATGTGACCCGTTCTCCTTGTCTGTCTGTATGTACTGTATGTGGCAAATTCCTTTGCGTATTGTTTACTCCACTACACATATGGATAACATAGACAGTCATAGTAACTACTGTGTAGGTTTTCACGGTTGTGCTGTATAACAATTAATAAGGTTAAATCTTGACTTCAAGCTTTCGTGACTTCAGGAATTCACACTCTTTGGGTCTTTCGGTAAAGTCACGTAGATAGAAAAATAATAATAAAAAATCACGACATTTCGATTGCAACACAAGCAATCGTCTTCAGGTGAAAAAATACTGCTGAGGTGATATTTCTCCTGCCTCAGCAGTTCTCCCGCTGTATTTTTTCACCTGAAGACGATTGCTTTGCTTTGCGTTGCGATCGAAACGTCGTGATTTTTTCATATCTACGTGACTTCACCGATAGACCCAAAGAGTAATGAATATGGTTGTTACATTAACCTAGCCGGCCAATCAACTAGAAACCAACTAGTAAATTCGACAACCAACTCCTCAATTCGGTCCACGTGCACGACTGTGCCATTGGCGTCTTGGCATCCACTCCAGGACCTGGATCAGGATGCGCTTTCACGCGAGATCCGAGTTCCTGTTGACAGCCCAATGGTGCTGGGTGTCACCTCCAGCGAAACGCTGAAGCAGCGATACATCTGGCTAACGTTTGAGTCACGTGATGCTTGTTATTCATTGCCTGTGTTCGGTTTTTCAACGCATTTTTACTCGACCTAACCCAGACAAAACCAATTATGAATAATAATGTTGGTCGTGAAAGCCCGACCCACTCACCGAAGCTGCCTAGCCCTCACTCAGCTACACTCCGACCTATCCACCCACCCAACCACTCGTACTCCCCGATTCTCACTCACCCACCTGATACGCTCACTCACCCACTCACTTAGCCACGCACTCTAGCACTTACCCGTTCACCCACCAACTCACCTGCCTACTTGCCCGTCCACTAATCCACCTACCCACAGACCTGCTTAAACCCACTGACCCACTAACTCACCCATCCACTCACTCATCTATATACCCACCCCTCATCTACCCATCCGCTCGCCAATGCACACCCACTCACTCATTCACTCACCCGCTTACTCGCCCCATCTACCACTCATCTACCCATCCACTCACCCACCCCCTCACCCAAACTCGCACTCACCTACCCGTCCACTCATCTAACCTCCAACGAATGTACCCAGCCGTTCACCCACCCATTCACCCAAATACACGTACACACACATACACACACATACAAAGACAAAGATCCCCCGTAGAGCCTGACCAGACTTTGGGACAAGTGCAGTCAGTGAGCAACTGTGAAGGCCGGCACGCCACACGAAGGGATGGGTGTCTAACACCACGCCCGGCCGCCTTTGTCTCCCTAACGTGGCGATGTTTACCCACCGTGCCGGGCCTTCGTTTTCAGGCCGAGTCTACCTAGGGGTAGACCCCGAAACTGGCTTCGGATAATGGTCACTCGTGTGTTGGTGGCCGTGATCGGAGTCGCTGGGATCATGAAATGAAACGCACGCACACGACCACTCACTTGCATCGCAAAACTCACTCGGCCGTGTTCACCCAACACACAGACTCGCAGACGAATGCAAAGCACCTCCAGAGTGCCTGCACGGACTGTTGTGGCAAGGGCTGTTAGCGAGCACCTATTAAGGCCGGCGTGGAACACGAGGGGTTGGTTTGGCCTGGCCAGCACCACGCGTGGACGCATTTGTCTCCGCCGGTATATTTTAATAAACCCGAGCAGGTACTTATTCAAGGCTGAGTTGACCTAGGCGAGACCCACGATAGTTCAGAAATCACTCTCCATTGATGGTAGCCGTAGTCGGGAATCGAACTCAAATGGCCCAGGTTTATAGCGCAGTGCGGTTCCGTCACCACGGTGCTTGTGCCAGGATAGGTGCACTCCGTCATCGTACACACACCAACACACACTCGCACACAAACACACCATCATACACTCACACACCATCACACACTCACCAACACACACTCGCACACACAAACTCACACACCATCATACACTCACACACCAACACACACTTACACAAATACTCGCACACACACACCAACACACACCATCATGCATACACACACAACCGCCATTCGCTACTAAGTGGCGGTAATGTCACCACGACGCTTGTGCCAGGCCATGTGCACCTTGAGGCCACGTAAAGTGTCGAACGCCCGCTGGCAGGTCACGGGGAGGACCCAGGTGCCATGGGTCGACTGAGATGACTGGCTGATGCACCACCTATGCCCCCTACTGTGCCAACCTGCTGTGCTATAGCCACCTGGTGCTCCGCTCGTTGTTGTGAGTGTCGCTCCTCCGCCCTCTGTTGTCGTTGGAGGGCGACTGCCTCGAACTGCCCAGTAGCGTCCTTCACGAACCTCCTCCATACAGGCCGATCTTAACACCGCTGGTACCAGTCATCGGCAAGTCCACTCAGCTCCACGTCCTCCTGTACCACATCACTCCACCTCTTCTCTAGCCCGTGCCGTGCCGGTTTAGCCCCCTCGATCCGGCCGAACCAAAGCTGTTTCGGCATGCGGTGGCTGGGCATGCGGGCTACATGACCCAGCCAACGCAGCCTTCCCTGCCGGAGGAGCTCACCGATGGGACCTTTCCCAGATCTTTCTAAAATTTGTGAGCTCCTCACACAATCCAGCCTGGTTAAACCCAGGATGGATCGTAGGCAGGCTAGCCTAAATGTTTCTAACTGGTGAAGATGTTCCATTAGGGGGGTCCACGTTTCGCAAGCGTAGAGAAGGGAGGGAATGACCATGGCCGAGAAGACCTGAAGCTTAGTGCGGAGCGACAGACCAGGTAGCTTCCACACAGCGTTACGCAACCGATGAAAAGATATTGCCGCTCGACTGATTCGGAGTGAGACCTCTGCTGTTAAACTGGAGCCGGTCATAAGCACACTGCCCAGGTATGGGAAACTCTCCACTCTCTCCACAACTGCCCCATCACCGATTGGGAGCTGTGGGGGTGGAGTGTACGATGGTACAAAATACCCAGGCAGGTGCTTAGTTTTGGTGGGGCTGATGGTAAGGCCCCATCTCTTAGCGGCACGCTCCAGTCTCAGCAGCAGCGTCTCCAACTCCTCCTCTGAATGAGCAGCTATTACCAAATCATCGGCATGCATAACGTGGTTGAGTAATAAGGAGCCATCCCTTTACCGCACCCGGGCATCGATCAGCCTCCCATTATATCTGTACCAAATGGAGATTCCCCCGGTATAGATATTGAAGGCTTCACGAACTACGTGGTCAAAATAGATGTTAAATAATGTGGGAGCCAGAGGACATCCCTGTCGCACCCCAAGGTGTACAGGGAATGGCTCTGACTCCCGGCTACGTAGTTTTACCCGGGCCCGCTCACCATCATGAAGGTCCTTAATGATCGTGAGCAGATGGTCAGGGACTCCAAAAGCACGAAGAACGACCCAGAGCCCAGGGCTACTGATGGTATCATAGGCCTTGACCAGGTCAATAAAGCAGAGATGTAGGTCTTGCTGGAATTCCCTACACCTCTGCTGTAGCAAACGGACAGAAAATATGGCATCTGTGTTGTATACGGCCCTTTTTCTAATTAATATCCATAAGAATATTTACAGATGCATACACAGATTTCTTTTTCCTTTCTTTCGTGACAAACAATATATATTTTTTTTAATAATGAATCAAACCCGTAAGCCAGAAACACGAAAAACCAGGTGTCGGTCATAAACAGGCCATATAGAGATATAAAGAAATAATAAAACTCTCAAGGCGAGGATGTAACAGCTATCGGCGAAAATCTCCAGATGAACAAGAGTTTGATGGGCCCCTTAGGAAAGGTCCCTCCGAGGTCAGAACACCAAGAGAGCAGACACCAGACGCCAACAGGGTAAATCGTATACATATTCTTTTCCTTATTTTCCAGTAAAACAACAAAAAAATTAAAAGGCAACAACAAGAATAAGATAAAATTAGCGATCCTAACGCTCACTCCAATTAAGAACAGGCCACCAGACACATCAGTTAATTATTATCCAATGATTAATTCGCTATCAAATGATTTTCACCTTTAATACTTTTACTGTTAAAACAAAGCTTGGAGCAAGAATACCGAGTCACATCAAAGGTTATCGAGAAGGAATGAGACAACGGGCAAACTTGCGAAAGAGTTTAAACAATATTCCAAGCAACCCCGACCACATTTGTCTCTCTCACAGCGCGGAGAAGCAGGAATTACACCTTATCACAAGGGGCCATCTGGAAAAGCCAGCCGGGTTTGATGAGGAGACACACCCACCCCACACACGGCAACCAGGCAAAGAAAGTTTTAAAGGAAATTGCAAAATAATATTAATAATAACAACGTGTTAACCTTACACGACATTCCATTATAGAACCTTACAGAACCAAGGGATATGGATTCCAACAATCAAGAAATGGACCTCTTAAACTCAGGATGATAATTATTTTTCTTTTTAATAATTCCATCATAACAATTCGAACCTCGGTAAAACCGAGAGGTGTCGGGAGGACGTAGTTACAAACACGAGTCTTGGCGAACATGGGACCAAATGGTATTTGAGAAATATAAGTCAAAAGTATAAAGAGGTGCTCCCGGCCACCTTTGTCTTTCCCTGCAGCACGTGATAAAATGCATACGCTCGGAAGAGCATCTTCACTTGGAAATAAATCAAATACTATGAATCACAAGCAGGATCATAACTGTGTATGATAAGATACCAACTGTGATGTGAAATGTTAAACTTTAAAAAATCTTAACCATTTCTTTGTGCGTCGGAACGCGAACGGAAAAGGGGGGGGGGGAACCCGCCCCTCTCTCTGGGTGGAGGGATCAGACAACCAGACGCCACCGAGATGAATCGAGGTGTCTGTTGTCTTGATGTTTATGGCTTGAGGAAAGACCCGAACAGGACCGTGTCATAAATGACACACACACAAACATACACACTGACACACGAACCCCCCCACCACCGACACACGAACCCCCCCCCCACCGACATACGATCAGATCAAAGATAGCTCCGCCTCGTGAGGGGGAGCCGAGAAGGAGAGAGATTTTTGGCATAAAAAGGAGCCGTTTCAGCATTGAAATCAACTCATCAGCCCTCGGGGCCAACTCATCAGCCCTCGGGGGCAGCTCAACAGAAGAAGACTCATCTCAACTCAGCTCAACAGAAGAAGACTGATCTCAACTCAGCTCAACAGAAGAAGACTCATCTCTACTCATCTCAGCAGAAGACCCGCTCAACTCATCTCAGCAGAAGAGCAGCCATCACCGACGCCGGAGACGTCTCTACAACTCGCCGAATTGGCGACCCGCTGCCGCTGTTAGCGGCCAGCGCCACCACGAGCGAATCGTGAGCCTGCAATCTACAACCGCCGACGACGGAGCACCAGCGCGCCGCTGCGGGCGTGCTTCTAACGCCGTCTACCAGACGGTCATCTCAGCTACAACAACGCATCTACTCGTTCACCAACGTCCGTCGAGTCCGAACCAACTACTGAAAGAAGAATCAACTGATACGTATGATACACTGCCCCCCACTACACACAAACCAGACGTCTGCTTGACGCAAAGAATCGATTCCGAACATTGGCCTACTCTTTCACCACTCACACCATTCAACACACACACACACGGGTCATTAACAAAGCCTAAAAACCTCAAGCCATTGAACCATCCGTGATTGTGGAAACATCGCAACGACCGAGTGAATAATCCATCGTTTTTAAGAGTGTTCATAATTTTTCTCTGTAATATTGTGCTGGGGCTGTACTTCTAACCGCATAAATTACCAACTGACCCATTAACAAGGATTAATTCTTGGCACCTCACCACGGAGCGCCGCTCGCGGGGATAGAGAGCGGGTTCAACCGGTTCCCTGTCAGGGGTCTGGCCACAATTAATTAAAAGATTGGCCCGAGATAAGGATATCAAAAGGAAACATCGCCACCCATTGAGTCGCGTTGAGAAGTTGATTAGAAATACTTGAGTCGTTCGTTAATATTGTCTTTCTGCATAATCTTGCTGGTATCCACGAATGAAATAACGAATTGAAACGCATAGTTGTGCCTCCAAGAATAATACTGGTTGTAGTGCCCCTGTCAACGAGTAGCGTTGCATAATAATCAGTCATCCTATTGTGAACAACGTGACAATAATTGCATTAAGGGCCGCGCATGATCAATGACCGAATGCTGTGTTGTGTGACAATTCAAGTAACGAAGCATTGTGGCCATCGAGTGGTGTTGATAAGGCAATTCGAAGTATTTCAGTCGAACGCTTTAAATTCATAATCGTTATGAATCAATGAACGAACATCAACGTGGTACTGTGCTGACGATTTCAAGCATAATAACTTCGCATATCAGGATGTATTAAGGATTGGATACGAATCAAAGACCAAGTGCTGTGTTGTGTAACAATTCAAGCATACGAGTTTGCATATTATAAAGTTAAGGTTTGATAGAATAGTTCGCATGTTTTTAATCTCTCTCTCAACAACCGATCGATTGCGTTACGCGTCGGGAATTAACCACAGGTGCCGCTATCGAGGTGAAACAACGCAATCGTGATGGTATCATGTTAACGCTGTGTTGAAATTCCAAAATCCCGAGATTGAGTTTTCATATTCTCCAAAAATTAAAGTTAGCTAGAAATAAAATTGATTAAAGCAGAAGGTTTGTGTGTGATTCTTCCTGAAATTCTGCATAATATTGTTCTGCGTATGAGATCTGAATCCTGGGGACCTATCATAAGCACACTATCACCATACATAATCCATAACACGCATAATTCGTAATGTTCAATCGAGAGTAATCGTATCCTTATCGATAATACGGAATTAAAGAGCAGAGTCGAATCGACTCTCTCTCATTCACGCTCACAACGCCTGCGTCACTGCATACGATTAATTGCGTCATTCCAATTCATAACACAATCCTAGTCACCGAGGCTCGACCTGATAATCCATAACGACCAGCATTATCATAACCATGCCCACTCGCATAAATTAATACGATTACCTCTCGAATCAGCATAATTTATGCGCATAATTACACTGATGAACATAATTTCGGATAAATTATGCAAATCTCAAATTTCATTTAATTTTCATTATTTTCATCAATTTTCATAACACCTATATATACAACATAATGGGCGCGTCGTCCGGGATCTCTCGCAGACAGTTTATGCTCGAATTAAGGAACAAATCACTGTTGTATTAACCAAGGTTTTATGATCTAACGTTACCCTGTGACTGTAACGGGTGTAAAACAAACAAAAAAACGCACTCTGAAGGGAAATTCCAGAGTAACAGGGTATAACAAAGACAGTTGAAGTAAGATTATTTGCTCGAGTCAAACTGACTACATCCTGTGATACAAGTGTTTTTATACGTACTCTGAAGGGAATACCAGAGTCACACGAGTCGAACTGATGCATTCTGGATACAACTGTTTTGATATGCACTCTGAAGTGAAATTCCAGAGATGCTCGTATTAAGAGTATTTTTTGAGTGGATTGCGGGATATTGGGAACTTGTACCAAAATGGTCAGGCCGATCTGCTACAGAGCAAACAAATCAGGGAGACACATGGAAGGGGAGCTGTATTGATGACATTGGGACACTGCTTAAGAACTGGATAAAATGGGAGAAAAGCGAACACGATGTAAAAACATCAGGAATAACTACGCTGAACTCAGACCCTCTCGCACAGACAGACAAACAGAGATTATGGGAGGAAAATTTCGGAAAAGAAACAGGTGGGACTGATAACCCCGAAGTCAGAGTGAGACAGAATATTAAAACTAAATCACCAGGAGATTCTGTACTAATAACGCGAGAAAGGGCGGAGCCGAAGCTCCGAGGCAACTCTCCAGGAAAACGCACACCACGCACAGACGGCCGACACAAACATCGAGACAGGCACGACGCACCAGACAAATATAAATCAAACACCCCACAAAAACCACATAAGTATTAGCCATAGGACAAACATGAGTCACCGAGCAAAGTTGACCCACGTTACAGGCGCAAAATACGCTACAAAAATCATGTTAAGCAACGCCACCGTGATGTTAATGACTCATCCGAATCTGACTCGGATGACGATGATCAACTTTCCGAATACTCGTTCAGTAGTAACACTCTGAAATTGATGGACAAAGCTCTCGTCAGAATTCCCTATTTTGATCCACACAATAAGAACAGGGACATTCACACTCACATCGCAACGGTAGAAGCAGAAGCAATGATCAGGGGTCTGAGGAAAACGGATGAAAAAGCGAGTTTGCTGAAACGCAGCTTGCATGGACAGTCCATATCATGGGTAAAATCGCTACCATACGAGGTTCGGAACGATTTTAAAAAGCTGAGCCTGGCAGTGATTCGGAAGTTTGGAGAATATTCAACACTGTCTGAGGGATTTAACGCTGCAAAATCTATGACCCAGTGTGCAGACGAGGATCCTCGGGATTACCTCATGCGGTTTAAAAGAGCGTACTATGCGGGCGATGTGGATCAGTATCACGAAGGTGACAAAAGGTTCAAAATTATGTTTTTTGGATCTTTGAGTCCAGAGATTACAGAAATTGTGGGAATGGTCTTGAATCCAGAGACAGCCTCCTTAGACCACATAGTGGATCGGGCACACATGGCTTGACTGTACCGGGCTAAAAACAATGATTTCACAGCACACAGTGAACGGGACAAGGCAACCAGCCTATCAGAGGAAAATAAAAAACATGTGAGGCATTTGATGCACGCAGGCCCACAGTGCAGAAAACAAAAAGCACCCATGGATTACCAACATAATTACATACACGGGTGGTCAAATAACAATTACACGAGACAATGGCACGCAGACCAGGAGCGATCGCAGCATGCAGGGACGCGTATTTGCGAGAATCGCAACGTGTGGAGACCACGAGCAAAGTCAGACCAGTGCTCAATTCCACGGCACACAGACCGAGAGCGTTCGCAGCGTGCAGAGACGCGTATTTGCGACAATCGCCACGGGTGGAAGCAAAGAGCAGGACCATATCTTCACCCAATGCAGCGGCACACAGCCGGCCAAAATTACCCACACAGATGGCGAGATAACAATTACGGTCGACAGTGGCACATAGAGAATGGGCGGCCACGACACACAAAGACACATAATCGCGAGAATCATGGCGCATATAGGCCAAGAGCAGAATCACGCCGATTCCCCATTCCACGATACACAAGGGGCACACATGGCTTGGCTGTAACAAAGAGGGTGACATGGGCACGTGATAAATCGCTCACACTGGTTGAGAGGAAAATGACAGGGAAAGAGGTGTCCGCTGATCTGAAAAAAAAATCACACCCCTTCGAAAAAATCAAGCAGGCTGGAGGTTACAAACAGAACCAGGAGGGGAACCATGATTGTGGAAAACTAAATGCGTCATGCACCCACTTTGATGTGGTAGGGAACGCGAGAGTCGCTCCCGTGGTGAACCCACCTATTGAACAAGGAAAATTAACCATGAAGCGTGATCTAACAGGAAATGATAACCAACAGGATCGGGAGGAGGAACATGCTTGTTTGGTAAATGGAAACGCGATCAATTGTGTCGCAACATTGCGTGAGAGTACAGTAAAAGTGCCAGGGAAACGCGTTACGGAGACAAAAATCCATGATGGATTGGGGAATGTGTGGAAATCCAGCACACGCAAAAACATGGAATCGAATCGAGGCACGGAATCGGATCGTGGTACGGAGTCAGCAAATCTGCACATGGTTGCGGAGAAGGCAAATGACCCCAACAGTCGAGCACGGAAACTCGTGTTGTGTACTAATCCTGGTGGCGTACGACATGGCTTCACGCCACATAAACCCACAGGGAAGGCGAGGGATAAAAAAAATTACCGATACGAACCAAGGAACCGTGCTCATTTGGCTAAAGCCGTACCGACGATGAACCAAAACGACGATGTGATGATGTTGCATGGAAAGGTCACAGGTTACTCGAAAATACCTGGTCATGAGAAAAATTATTCTGTACTTTTGACCAAACGTGGCAGTAAGGTTGCCAATAACTTGGTAAACATTAAACAAAGAGATGCCAGGAGGGAAACGGTGTACCACCGGGCTCGAAACCGCTATCCAGTGTTTCCCAGGAACTGAAACAAAAATCAAAGCAATAATTGATAACAACCGATGTAACATGTTGCCTTTATTTTTTTTTTCCTGTTCTTTTATTTTTTATTTCAAATGTAATCATGCTGTGACACGTACGCGCGCGTTGTAAGGAAAAATCACAAACTGGAAGACAGTCGATGGTTCATGGTGGAAAAAGGCATTTTTCTTTAATATTAAAAATAACCGGTGGCAGACCACCGATCATTTTTAAAAGGGTGTAATGTTGTATACGGCCCTTTTTCTAATTAATATCCATAATAATATTTACGGATGCATACACAGATTTCTTTTTCCTTTCTTTCATGACAAACAATATATATATTTTTTAATAATGAATCAAACCCGTAAGCCAGAAACACGAAAAACCAGGTGTCGGTCATAAACAGGCCATATAGAGATATAAAGAAATAATAAAACTCTCAAGGCGAGGATGTAACAGCTATCGGCGAAAATCTCCAGATGAACAAGAGTTTGATGGGCCCCTTAGGAAAGGTCCCTCCGAGGTCAGAACACCAAGAGAGCAGACACCAGACGCCAACAGGGTAAATCGTATACATATTCTTTTCCTTATTTTCCAGTAAAACAACAAAAAAATTAAAAGGCAACAACAAGAATAA
The DNA here is from genome assembly GCF_048934315.1 of Petromyzon marinus. Taxonomy (NCBI): domain Eukaryota; kingdom Metazoa; phylum Chordata; class Hyperoartia; order Petromyzontiformes; family Petromyzontidae; genus Petromyzon; species Petromyzon marinus. The sequence continues at coordinate 1,091,717 of NW_027423020.1, forward strand.
GATAAAATTAGCGATCCTAACGCTCACTCCAATTAAGAACAGGCCACCAGACACATCAGTTAATTATTATCCAATGATTAATTCGCTATCAAATGATTTTCACCTTTAATACTTTTACTGTTAAAACAAAGCTTGGAGCAAGAATACCGAGTCACATCAAAGGTTATCGAGAAGGAATGAGACAACGGGCAAACTTGCGAAAGAGTTTAAACAATATTCCAAGCAACCCCGACCACATTTGTCTCTCTCACAGCGCGGAGAAGCAGGAATTACACCTTATCACAAGGGGCCATCTGGAAAAGCCAGCCGGGTTTGATTAGGAGACACACCCACCCCACACACGGCAACCAGGCAAAGAAAGTTTTAAAGGAAATTGCAAAATAATATTAATAATAACGTGTTAACCTTACACGACATTCCATTATAGAACCTTACAGAACCAAGGGATATGCATTCCAACAATCAAGAAATGGACCTCTTAAACTCAGGATGATAATTATTTTTCTTTTTAATAATTCCATCATAACAATTCGAACCTCGGTAAAACCGAGAGGTGTCGGGAGGACGTAGTTACAAACACGAGTCTTGGCGAACATGGGACCAAATGGTATTTGAGAAATATAAGTCAAAGTATAAAGAGGTGCTCCCGGCCACCTTTGTCTTTCCCTGCAGCACGTGATAAAATGCATACGCTCAGAAGAGCATCTTCACTTGGAAATAAATCAAATACTATGAATCACAAGCAGGATCATAACTGTGTATGATGAGATACCAACTGTGATGTGAAATGTTAAACTTTAAAAAATCTTAACCATTTCTTTGTGCGTCGGAACGCGAACGGAAAAGGGGGGGGGGGAACCCGCCCCTCTCTCTGGGTGGAGGGATCAGACAACCAGACGCCACCGAGATGAATCGAGGTGTCTGTTGTCTTGATGTTTATGGCTTGAGGAAAGACCCGAACAGGACCGTGTCATAAATGACACACACACAAACATACACACTGACACACGAACCCCCCCACCACCGACACACGAACCCCCCCCCCACCGACATACGATCAGATCAAAGATAGCTCCGCCTCGTGAGGGGGAGCCGAGAAGGAGAGAGATTTTTGGCATAAAAAGGAGCCGTTTCAGCATTGAAATCAACTCATCAGCCCTCGGGGCCAACTCATCAGCCCTCGGGGGCAGCTCAACAGAAGAAGACTCATCTCAACTCAGCTCAACAGAAGAAGACTGATCTCAACTCAGCTCAACAGAAGAAGACTCATCTCTACTCATCTCAGCAGAAGACCCGCTCAACTCATCTCAGCAGAAGAGCAGCCATCACCGACGCCGGAGACGTCTCTACAACTCGCCGAATTGGCGACCCGCTGCCGCTGTTAGCGGCCAGCGCCACCACGAGCGAATCGTGAGCCTGCAATCTACAACCGCCGACGACGGAGCACCAGCGCGCCGCTGCGGGCGTGCTTCTAACACCGTCTACCAGACGGTCATCTCAGCTACAACAACGCATCTACTCGTTCACCAACGTCCGTCGAGTCCGAACCAACTACTGAAAGAAGAATCAACTGATACGTATGATACACTGCCCCCCACTAAACACAAACCAGACGTCTGCTTGACGCAAAGAATCGATTCCGAACATTGGCCTACTCTTTCACCACTCACACCATTCAACACACACACACGGGTCATTAACAAAGCCTAAAAACCTCAAGCCATTGAACCATCCGTGATTGTGGAAACATCGCAACGACCGAGTGAATAATCCATCGTTTTTAAGAGTGTTCATAATTTTTCTCTGTAATATTGTGCTGGGGCTGTACTTCTAACCGCATAAATTACCAACTGACCCATTAACAAGGATTAATTCTTGGCACCTCACCACGGAGCGCCGCTCGCGGGGATAGAGAGCGGGTTCAACCGGTTCCCTGTCAGGGGTCTGGCCACAATTAATTAAAAGATTGGCCCGAGATAAGGATATCAAAAGGAAACATCGCCACCCATTGAGTCGCGTTGAGAAGTTGATTAGAAATACTTGAGTCGTTCGTTAATATTGTCTTTCTGCATAATCTTGCTGGTATCCACGAATGAAATAACGAATTGAAACGCATAGTTGTGCCTCCAAGAATAATACTGGTTGTAGTGCCCCTGTCAACGAGTAGCGTTGCATAATAATCAGTCATCCTATTGTGAACAACGTGACAATAATTGCATTAAGGGCCGCGCATGATCAATGACCGAATGCTGTGTTGTGTGACAATTCAAGTAACGAAGCATTGTGGCCATCGAGTGGTGTTGATAAGGCAATTCGAAGTATTTCAGTCGAACGCTTTAAATTCATAATCGTTATGAATCAATGAACGAACATCAACGTGGTACTGTGCTGACGATTTCAAGCATAATAACTTCGCATATCAGGATGTATTAAGGATTGGATACGAATCAAAGACCAAGTGCTGTGTTGTGTAACAATTCAAGCATACGAGTTTGCATATTATAAAGTTAAGGTTTGATAGAATAGTTCGCATGTTTTTAATCTCTCTCTCAACAACCGATCGATTGCGTTACGCGTCGGGAATTAACCACAGGTGCCGCTATCGAGGTGAAACAACGCAATCGTGATGGTATCATGTTAACGCTGTGTTGAAATTCCAAAATCCTGAGATTGAGTTTTCATATTATCCAAAAATTAAAGTTAGCTAGAAATAAAATTGATTAAAGCAGAAGGTTTGTGTGTGATTCTTCCTGAAATTCTGCATAATATTGTTCTGCGTATGAGATCTGAATCCTGGGGACCTATCATAAGCACACTATCACCATACATAATCCATAACACGCATAATTCGTAATGTTCAATCGAGAGTAATCGTATCCTTATCGATAATACGGAATTAAAGAGCAGAGTCGAATCGACTCTCTCTCATTCACGCTCACAACGCCTGCGTCACTGCATACGATTAATTGCGTCATTCCAATTCATAACACAATCCTAGTCACCGAGGCTCGACCTGATAATCCATAACGACCAGCATTATCATAACCACGCCCACTCGCATTAATTAATACGATTACCTCTCGAATCAGCATAATTTATGCGCATAATTACACTGATTAACATAATTTCGGATAAATTATGCAAATCTCAAATTTCATTTAATTTTCATTATTTTCATCAATTTCCATAACACCTATATATACAACAACCACCCTTTCCTGAAACCGCATTGGGGCTCCGCAAGCCTTTCCTCAGCGTGCCTGGCAAGGCGATGTTGAATAATCCTTGCCAGGACCTTTCCCAGCACACTGACGAGTGAGATGCCCCTGTAGTTGTTACAGTCTGTGCGGTCCCCCTTCTTAAAGAGGGGGACCACCAGGGCATCCTTCCAATCCTGCGGAACCCGTCCAGTGGTCCAGGCTGTTGTTATGATGTCATAAAGGGCAGTTTGTGCACAAACGCCACCCTCTCTCAGCATTTTGCTTGGGAGATCATCTCTACCCGCTGCCTTTCCTGGTCTCAGACTCCGGAACGCCTTCAGTACTTCCTCAACAGATGGCACTTTAGCCAGCCACTCACAGGGGGTGACTTAGAAATAGGTTTTACCCTTTTAACTGGCACAAAAACTGACACCTTTATTCAAGGCATCGTGTTTGCAATAACCACAACACAAGCAGTCAAAATGCAAACAAAAGAGATGCTGTTTAATGGCACTCCGCTCCAGTGCAACGGGGGGGGGGGGGGGGTGGGGGGGGGTCGATGGTGCTCGCAGAGAATCCGAGGAAAGAACTGTCAAGGGAACGCATCGAGTTAATTTTACAGCGGACAGAGAGAGTAGTGCGAGCATCCAACGCACCGTTATCAGTGGCAAATTAAAAGATTTCGGGTTTAGTAACATCTACCAGAGCCGATGTGTTTCGAAGAAAAAACATTGAACAAAAAACAAAGATAAACAGCCCCTTACTCGGCGGGCAATCGTTTTTTTGTTTCCGCACCGCACAGCAAAATGCTAATTGTCTTGCAACACAAACAAAACGAGGAGGAGGGGCTTTAATTCAATGGCACCGGGGCACTGCCGTGGCAGCTAACGTTTGCCCGAGCCGAGCCACAAGTCCCCTCCGATGCTAACCGACAGCGGATACGTTGGAGGCGTGCGATCCTCGCCTGGCGGGGTGCATCCCCCAAGCGGCGACGTACAATTAGGCACCAACAATAAAACAACATCCGTCAGCCTCGAGTTGAGTGATCTGCACGCGGACACGCTCCCGCAACGAGCGAGCGAGCGAGGGGCTCCGTCGGTCAAACGTGGACCCGCCGCCCACCGGCCGGCAGTGGCGAGGACGTGGCAATCTCCTCCTACTCCTCCTCCTCGCTGCTGGCGTCGCCGGCTGCTCCGCTCTACGGATGATGCGACGGTGAAGGAGACAGACGGCGGTGGCACAAAACACAAAACACAGCAGAGAGAGACAGCTTCAACCACAAACACCGCAAGAGAGACAGCTTCAACCACAACACCGCGAGAGAGACAGCTTCAACCACAACCACCGCAGATAGACAGCTTCAATCACAACACAAACACCGCAAGAGAGACAGCTTCAACCACAACACCGCGAGAGAGACAGCTTCAACCACAACCACCGCAGATAGACAGCTTCAACCACAACACAAACACCGCAAGAGAGAGACAGCTTCAACCACAACACCGCAAGAGAGATAGCTTCAACCACAACACAAACACCGCAAGAGAGAGACAGCTTCAACCACAACACAAACACCGCAAGAGAGACAGCTTCAACCACAACACCGCAAGAGAGACAGCTTCAACCACAACACAATCACCGCAGAGAGACAGCTTCAACCCAACACTGCAAGAGAGACAGCTTCAACCACAACCACCGGAGATAGACAGCTTCAACCACAACACAAACACCGCAAGAGAGACAGCTTTAACCATAACACCGCAAGAGAGACAGCTTCAACCACAACACAAACACCGCAAGAGAGACAGCTTTAACCACAACACCGCAAGAGAGACAGCTTCAACCACAACACAAACACCGCAAGAGAGACAGCTTTAACCACGACACAAACCCTACCACCCACCATGATCATCATCATGCTGCTGCTGCTTCTGCTGGTTTAGTGACGACCTAAACGCGATGTTACAGGTTAACGCCGTCACCGTGACGACGATCTGACGACGACGTAACCGGCATCGTCACGGGTCGACGCCGTTACCGTGACGATGGCGTCACCAGGCAGGGCGTCCTCCTCCCCGACGACGGCGCTCTTCGCGGCGAACCGCGGTTCGTCGGTGACGTCCACGGTCACCACGGTAACGGCGCTCGGCGAGGTCGCCGCCCCTCCGGCGTCGTCGCCGTCGCCGTCGCTGGCGGCGGCGGCCCACACCGTCAGGTAGTGGTGGCGGCGCTTGTCGTAGTCCAGGGCCCTCGCCACGACGCTTATGACGCCTGGGGCAACACGGCACACACAGCACGCACGCACACAGCGCACACAGCACGCACGCACACAGCACACACACACACACAGCACACACACAGCACACACACAGCACGCACTCACACAGCACGCACACAGCACGCACGCAGCATGCACACAGCACACACACAGCACACACACAAAACGCACCTCTGCGTGATTCTATGGGAGACAGAGACCCAAGAGGGCCGCCGTCTGTGCCCCGTGCCGCGTCTCTCACCGAGCCTCCGGTCGATCCCGAACGCCCCGAGCTCGTTGCCGCTGGCGATGCCGTAGCTCGGCGCGCCCGCCCCGCCGAAGGTGGCCGCCACGGTGACGACCGTGGTGCCCGGCGCCGCGTCCTCCGGCACGGTGACGCGGTAAGCCGGCCGCCGGAACGCCGGGGTGGCGACGTCATCGTCGTCACGGAGGGACACGGAAATCGCCGCGGTGGCGGAAGGCGCCGAGCCCCCCCCCCCGGCGCGGGCGAGCACCGTGAGGTTGTAGAGGGCACGGCGCTCCAGCGGACGCTTGACGACGATGAGGCCCGAACGGACGTCGATGGCGAAGCGGTAGCCGGCCGAGTCCAGCAGAAAGTGAGTCACCCTGCGGCGGCGGCCTAAAACACACAACAACCGCCATTCGCCACTAAGTGGCGGTGGCGTCACCACGGCGCTTGTGCCAGGCAATGTGCACCTTGAGGCAGTCAAGTGAAGTGTCGAACGCCCGCTGGCAGGAGGTCACGGGGCAGACCCAGGTGCCACGGGTCGACTGACTGAGATGACCGAGATGACTGGCTGAAGCACCACCTGTACCGCCTACTGTGCCAACTTGCTGTGCTTTAGCCACCCGGCGCTCCGCTCGTTGTTGTGAGCGTCGCTCCTCCGCCCTCCGTTGTTGTTGGAGGGCGACTGCCTCCAACTGCCCAGTAGCGTCCTTCACGAGCCTCCTCCACAGAGGCCGATCTCGAGACCGCTGGTACCGGTCATCGGCAAGTCCACTCAGCTCCACGTCCTCCTGTACCACGTCACTCCATCTCTTCTCTAGCCCGTGCCGCGCCCGTTTAGCCCCCTCGATCCGGCCGAACAAAAGCTGTTTCGGCATGCGGTGGCTGGGCATGCAGGCCACATGACCCAGCCAACGCAGCCTTGCCTGCTGGAGGAGCTCACCGATGGGAATGTGTCCAGATCGCCAAAGCTAAAGATCCCACGTGTAGCCTCAGACTTTTGGGGCAAGTGCTGTCAGCGAGTAGCACCTATAAAGGCCGGCACTGTGGCACTCGAGTGGGTGGTTGGCCAGCACCACGCCCGGCCGCCTTTGCCTCCCTACTGGCGATGTTTACACACCGCACCAGGTACTCATTTGAGGCTGAGTCGACCTAGGGGAGGCCCGGGACCGGTTTAGATAATCGTCACTGGTGTTGGCCGTGAGCGGGAATCGAACCCCGGTCACCGGGTTCGTAGCGCGGCGTAGCGCTAACCGCTACACCACCGCTCCCCATAATGTACACACTCACGTGTGTGTGTGTACGTCATCGTCGTCATTGTCATCATCTTCGTCGTCATCGTCAACTTCGTCGTCACCGTACCCAGTTCGGAGTCGACGGCGCGCGCGCTCGTCACCGCCGTCCCCACGCCGGCGTGGCGCCAACGCAGGGCGACGGCACGGGGGGGCGACCCCGCGAGGAAGCGCGGGGCCGAGTCGTCCATGTCCTCCACCCTCACGAGGACCTCCGCCCGGCAGGAGCGGCCGCCCCGGTCGTTCGCGACCACGGTGAGCGCGTGGACCGGGGCGGCCTCGTGGTCCAGCGGCGCCCGCGTAAAGAGCTTCCCTACGCGGGGCCACGCCGACAAGAGATGTTAACTACCTCGCCTGGTATGCAGGAGGTCGTGGGTTCAATCCCTACCCCGACGACGCCTGCTGCTGTAAATTTGGAGTTTGCGTCTCTCTCATCATCATCACCACGATGGCTAGATGTTAAGTACCTCGCCTGGTACGCAGGAGGTCGTGGGTTCCATCCCGATGTTGTATATAGGCCCTTTTTCCATCTTAATATTAACAAGTAATTTTCCCATACATATAGATGCATATTTCTATTGTTTTTTTTTATATAATGAATAAAAACAACACCAACCCAGGCCCTCAGCATGGTATGTGGAGGTCATGGAAAAGCCATTTACCATGACCTACTGACATGATTTTGACAGTTACAAACTCCCAGGGTCAAGGGAACAGACAGAGTGCAGAGCAGCGAATTGCAAGAGACTGACGTAAACACAAAGCCAGGGTCACTGAGAGTTTGTGCTAGCCGCAGACAGCCAAGCCAAACAGCCAACCATTTATCCTGCATTACTATTAAAGTAACATACAGTTCGAAATTCAACAACAGGAATAGGCTAAATTATCGACCCTCACGCTCACTCCAATTGGCAACCAGACCACAAGCTATATCATGGAACCATCACCCATCTATTAATTCAATATGAAATGTTATTTCCATATTTTAATCATTTCTATACAACTTGACCCGAAGCATATGACAATAAGAATTTTCCTAAGTCTAAATGAATTCTCTAACCTCCAGACATAATAAGTAGAGTTAATATAAGGTTAGAGAGGAAAAAACAAGCGCACAGCAAAACTGCAAACGTAAGCTAAAGAGCCTGGAAAACCCAAGGGCGGGGGGAAGAGATGCTTGGAATGGCAGCGTGTCAGCCAAGACACCAGGCAAAGTTAAGTAAAAAAAAAATCACAATACAAAATTTCATACATAACATTAATGCTAACGCTGTTCACCGTAAACTATACTCCGCTTACACAACTTTGTTAAACATAAACTACATGACTTAAGTGATGTTAAACCCAGGGTCAGAGAGAGAAAGAGATCCCGGCCGTCTTTGTCTCCCAGCAGCGCGGGGTAGGAGTGTGCATACGCTCGGGAAAACACCTTCCCTTGACATGAGTCAAATACCACAATGGAAAGCTGACACAGACCTTGGGTTACATACAGAATCATGGCTGCGGGTGGTGCGATACCAAACTGTGAGGGATAAGTGTTAACTTTAGACCTTAACCATTCCTTTGTGTGTCGGGAATATGACATGCAGGGAGGGAAGCTTGCCCTCCCTCTCGCACCAGCAGACAGAGAGACGCCTTCGAGACGGTTTGTAACATGTTTGTTTTACTTTTGGTGGTTTATAGAAAGAGGACAACATATGGCGCAGACAAGGACACACATACGGATGGACACACATACGGACACGCATACGGACACGCGCTCCAGACCATGACACACCGCTAAATCAAAAGAAGCCCCACCTGGTGGGGAGGAGCCAACAGGAAGGATTTTGGCATAAAAGAGGACACTGCAGCATTGAAACCTCAGTTCGGGGGAACTCATCAACGGAGCTCCTCAACGGAGCTCCTCAGCTCCTCAGCTCACCAGCAAGGAGATCATCACCTCAACTGAGTTCGTCCGACGAGGCTACATGGTGCGAGTCAGCATCATCAAAAGTAGTAATGCAACGAACGTGCATCGCCAGCGCCGATTGCGCAACCGGTGTCAACACTCTACAACACCACCGAGCACGCTGCGAGCAAGCTGCGTGCGCCATCTACCGACCGAGTTCCACAACTGCAACAGCGTGTCAACTGGTCGACCTACGCCAACCTATTTTTCGATTTAAAGCTTTCGTGACTGCAAGGATTCATCTTCTTTGGTTCTTTCGGTAAAGTCACGTAGAATGAGAATAAAATAATAAATTAATAAAATAACACAATAAAATTCTCACGACGTTTTGGCCACAACACAAGTGGCCTTCTACATTGCAGGGGTCACAAAAAAGATCCAGGTCCGATTCAACACAGTACATAAAATCCGTGATCTGGTTCCATCTGTAAAAGATGCAGTTCCAGACATACAGTACCCGGGCGTTTACAAACTAAAGTGCCTCTGTGGTAGTAGCTACATTAGAGAAACCAAACGACATATCTTGGACCGCATCCGGGAACATAAAGCAGACTTGTAACAGGGTAGAACGAACTCCTTTGCCGTGGCTGATCACTGTTATAATTCAGTGGGCTCACATGACATTGACTTCTCCAAGACGGAGGTTCTTTGCAAACCAACCGGCTACCATGAGATATTCGTTCATGAGGCAATTGACATATACAAGCACAGAGACAATTTCAACCGAGAAGATGGATTCTGGCTTAGTAACCATTGGAAAGATGTTTTAAACCATTTCGGTTCTTAATTGTATTTTACGATGACCTTGACCGCAGCTCTTTCGCTGGCATTGACTCTTAATACCTCTCACACCACGGTTAATGGTATGATTTACAACATGGAGTATAACAGCGCCTCGCAGCTGTCTCTCTCCCCCTTCTCCGTTTCGACCATGGATGAACTCGTCCGTCTGAACGGGGCACGTAGTTATCCGTGGTGCTGAAGTTGAGGGTAAGAATCCACCCATTTTTTCGCCATATAGTATTGTGATATATAACGACTTATTTCGATTTAAAGCTTTCGTGACGGCAAGGATTCATCTTCTTTGGTTCTTTCGGTAAAGTCACGTAGAATGAGAATAAAATAATAAATTGATAAAATAAAATAACACAATGAAATTCTCACGACGTTTAGGCCACAACACAAGCGGCCTTCATCAGGTGAAGGGACGAGACTGTCTGGAGGACAGTGCTGGAGCGAACAAAGCCACGCTCAGATCGCGACCTTTAAGCTGTGTGAAAAGAAACAAAGCGCCTTGAGAAAGGAATTAGCATAAAATTTAGCATTTAAATAGCTGAGTGATTAGCTTAACTGGTCACAGAAATGGCTATTTTAAAGTCAAAGCATACACATCCACAGAGGCACCCCTTGACAAAGGAATTAGCATAGAATTTAGCTTTGAAATAGCTCAGTGATTAGCTTGTGACTGGTCACAGAAATGGCTATGTTAAATTCAAAGCATACACATTCACAGAGGCACCTAGTACAAATCAAACAGGAGAATTTAGCATTGAAATAACTAGGAGAATTTAGCATTGAAATAACTGAGTGATTAGCTTGTGACTGGTCAGAGAAACGGCTATGTTAAAGTCACAGCCTTCACATCTGAGCTATTCACAGTAACTGGGTATACACTACACTATATAATGAATACTATATAGTAAACCAATAAAAAAACTAAAATATAAATTACCTCAATGTTATCAATAAACTCTATATATTCTCCAATCAGCTAAGCTACCATATCACAATGCTATATGGCGAAAAAAATGGGTGGATTCTTACCCTGAACTTTAGCACCACGGATAGCTACGAGCCCGTTCAGACGGACGAGTTCATCCATGGTCGGAACGAATTAATTAATCTCCCGTGAGAAGCACGTCCCGCCGCACACCAAGCCATCTCTTAATTATACAACATCGCTGATGAATCTATGAACGTATATTCGTGCCTTTAGGAATGGAAATAACTTTTTGATTGTCTTTCGTATGAATACCGTCGCATAATCTTAAGGACTTTATTCATATTTTCTATACGCTCGTGTTATGCTGTATAAGAATTAATAGCTCCGATACCAAAAGGGAAACAATGGATAAGAATTGCCTGCAAGAATTGCTTATGGAACTATAAATGAATGCAGGACGGTGTGGGCTATATATATAAGTTCAAATATATGAACTTGCATATTATAAGTGAAGGTTTTTGGTTCGAATATTATATGCATGTTTTAAATTTCTATCTCTACAATGGCTCGCGTCATGCGGGGAAAGGAATCCATGTGCCATTGTCAAAGTGAAATCATACAGATGTTGATGATACTGTATTGATACAGTGTTAAAAATTCCGAGATTGAGAGTCACATACTATATTAGAGTTAAGGTTTAATTAGAAAATAAATTGATTAATGCAGAAGTGGTCGTGTGATTCTTTTCTATAATTTTTGCATAAGGACTGTATCCTGCGACAAGATATGAACTTGGGGACCTAAAATATAAACACACTAATTCACTCAGTAAACGTTAAAGCGAGAATAATTGCATTACACTGATCGATAATACGAATTTAGACAACGAAGCCGAGTTGACACTAGCATAACAGCATACGATTGATTGCATTATCCAGATTGATAACCCCACCTCGTCTACGAGGCGGGGGCTGATTATCATAAAGGCTGTCATTAACATAACCACACCCACTCGCATAAACTAACACAATAATCTCTCAAATTAGCATAATTTATATGCATAATTAACATAATTTCGGATACATTATGCAAATAAAAAAATTTCACACACCACATATACAACACCGGCCCCGACGATGTCTGCTGCTGTATATTTGGAGTTTGCGTCTCTCTCATCATCATCACCACGATGGTTAGGAGATGTTGACTACCTCGCCTGGTACGCAGGAGGTCGTGGGTTCCATCCCGACCCCGACGATGCCTGCTGCTGTATATTTGGAGTTTGCGTCTCTCAACATCTCATGGCCACTGTGGTGACGATAACTACCTCGCCTGGTACGCAGGAGGTCGTGGGTTCCATCCCGACCCCGACCCCGGCTGTAAATTTTGAGTTTGTGTCTCTCTCATCATCATCACCACGGTTGCCATGAGATGTTGACTACCACGCCTGGTACGCAGGAGGTCGTGGGTTCGATCCCGACCCTAACGACTATGAGAGAGGGGTGTGAGAGGAGTGTGACTATGCGAGTGACAGGATAAGTGTTACCGCTGACGAGGTGCAAGCGGAAGGGCGTTGCTCCGGCGTCGTGCAGCGAGTATCTGACGGTGCCGTTAGGGCCGAGGTCGGAGTCACGGGCGGAAACGCTCAGCATGAAGAATCCTGGCGCGACATCCTCCAGCACGGTGACGTTGTACCACAGCTGGGGGGGCACCGTGGGGCACAGCAGTAGTATGGTAGTAGTGGTGGTGGTAGTCGTGGTAGTAGTGGTGGTGGTATTAGTGTTTGTAGTGGTGTTGGTATTAGTGGTGAGGTCACGTATTAGTGGTGACGTCACCACCACTTAGTGGCGAATGGCGGTGGTCGTTATAGTGTGTGGGTCTGTGCGGCGAGTCTACGGCCACCGGTACCTTGTCACACACGGGGTCATTGTCATTGACGTCCAGCACAATGACGACCACGACGACCGTCCTCGCGTAGGTGCAGTCCGTGGCTGTCACCTGCAAGATGTGGTACTCCTTCTCCTCGCGGTCGAGCGGCCGCTCCAGGCGCAGCGTCCACTCGCCCCCCATGTTGACGGGGCCGAGGGAGAAGTGGCCCAGCGGGTCGCCGCCTGCGGTGGGTAGGACGCGGTCGGCGATCGCCGTCGTGACGGACAGGGAGTTTTAATTTCTCTCTCACGATGACGATTGCTTGTGTTGCGATCCAAACGTCATGATATTTTATTATTATTATTTTTTAATTTACCGAAAGACCCAAAGAATGTGACCGAGAGTTTGACGACGAGAGTCGGTTTAACGTGGGGGGTCTCCGCAGCCAACTGTAAATGTAGCGGTGGGTTCACTCTCCAACGCAACGTGTGTCGTGCTGTACCGGTATACTACACTATACACTACTAACTACTATACACTACCCGTCAGGTGGTACGTAAGCCGCAGGTGTTCCGACGTGGCGTCCGCGTCGTCCGCCCGGATGACGGCCAATGCCAGGCCGGGCTCCGCGTCCTCCGGCACGCGGACGTAGACCACCGAGTCCAAGAACCGCGGGGGGCGGTCGTTGGCGTAGCCCGTGGCGAAGATCACCTCGGCGGGGGGCGCCCTCCCTAAGATGCGCCCGCTCGCGTCGGCGTCCATGGCCCGCCGCAAGACCACCGGGGTCCCTGCCTCTGAGTTTTCGGGGATCTCCATCGCGTACTTGGGCCACTCGAAGGCGGGCAGCAAGTCGACCGCCACCGTGGCTACGCTGACGAACGTTCCGTCCGTGACCGAGACCCGGAAGCGGTAGAGGGCGGGCAGCTGCCATCGCAGGTAGGTCTCGGCAAGGTAAGGTAAAAGGTAAAAACAACGAGCCTACCTTTACCCAACCTTTTACCTTACCACAATACAATCACTCTACCCTACCTTTTACCCTTCAGCAGGTAAGGTAAAAGGTTAAAAGCAACGAGCCTACCTTTACCCTACCTTTTACCCTTACCCCATACAAATTACCCGATTACAGGGTAGTAATTACTGGGGTACTACACATGAAAAAGGTTTAAAACAGGTAAATGCTAGGTAGAGCGCTTTTATCATATAGAATATTCTCGATTATTCCAATTTTACACGCTTTCTATTAACTCACTCTGTTGTTGTCATTGTTGTAGCCTCAAATCTTTTAACTCAATTTTAACCTACTTCCCAATGTGGTTTCGACTGCAAACTTGGTATACTTATGTCATACTGATGACAATACTATATACTATCATTAAAAATAAAATAAAATATTTTTAAACATTATTTTTTATATGTTGTGTTTCGGCTTGGGTCTAATTGCCCACTGTCAACTGACGTTGGCTGTAATTGGCCACGGCCCCTTACGTTGTGGCAAGCTTCGGGGCCACTTCCTGGAGTTCTTACATTACTTCTACGGTACATTTCATAACAGCGTGCTTTAAAAAAGTTTAAAAAAAATATGACTTATTCAATGAAGGCCACGGACTGCGCCACGGAGCTTTTAGCAGTAAACAAGGCACCGTATTTACCGGGTAATACTTCGCTCTATCTTTACCCTATCGGGTAATTCTTCCGAGCTACCTTTAAACTACCTTACCCCTTGGCATGTCGACACCTTTAGCCTTTACCATTTTACCCGGTAAAAAAGGTAAATTACCTTACCTTGCCGAGGCCTAATCGCAGGCTGTCGCCGATGACGGAGACGACGCCTGTCTCGACGTCGATCGCGAAGCTGGTCTCGATGTCGCGATATGATTCACGAATGTCGTCCCTGGAGGGGGAGACGATGGCGTATCGGAGCCGGTGGGCGTCCGACGCGTCGGCGTCAAACGCCCTCGGCGCGGCCACGAAGTGCCCGGCCAAGACCAGCCGGTTCACGGACGCCTCGTACAGCGGCCGCTCGAACACCGGGGCGTTGTCGTTCTCGTCCTCGACGGTGACGGTCACCGGAACGTAGGCGGCGAGGGGAGGGGAGCCGCCGTCCGTCGCCCGCACCGAGAAACGATGAAGCCGGCTTCGCTCGTGATCCAGGGGCGCCGTTGTCACGACCAGCCCGCCGTCCGGGTCCACGTGGAATCCCTCGCCGCCCTTCTCCCCGTCGTCCACGATCTCGTAGCGGAGCGCCCGGTTGGAGCCCGAGTCGGCGTCGGCGGCTCTCGCCTGGACGACGGAGGTCCCCGGGGGCGCGAATTCGGACAGCGTGGCGGCGTAAGCGCCCCGCGCGAAGAGCGGCCGGTTGTCGTTGACGTCCCCGACGACGACGTCCAGGCTCGTGTCGGCGTACAGGCCCGTCGCCGGGGATGCGGCCCGCACCGCGAGGCGGTAGTTGGCCCGCGTCTCGCGGTCCAGAGGGCCGACGACGCTCACGACGCCCGTGCCGAAGTCGACGGAGAACTGCTCGAAGGGGTCGCCGTCGACGATGGAGAAAACGAGAGGCGGGCCCCCCGGAGCCGTCGCGTGGACGTGAGCGATCGGCGCGGGCGGCACGACGTCCTCGGGCACCCACGCGACGTGGGAGAGGCTCTCGAACGCCGGCGCGTCCTCGTCGAGCACCGTGACCATGGCGTCGACCGCGGACGACAGCGGAGGAACCCCGCAGTCCGTCGCCACCACGGTCACGACGAAGTCCTCGCCCGATGCGTCCGGGGCGAAGCTCCTCCTTAGCGAGACGTTGCCGCCGGAGTGATCGACGACGAAACGGCCATCGTGGTCGTCCCTCAAGGAGTACCTCACCCTGGCGTTCTCGCCGACGTCCCGGTCGAGGGCCGCCACGGTGAGCACGGCGCTCCCTGGAGCCGCCGCCGCCCTGACGACGGCGCGGTACGGCAGGCCGACGAACGCCGGGGCGTTGTCGTTGACGTCTTCGACGTCCACCTCGACCAAGGTGCGAGCGACGCTCGGGCCGCCCCTCACCTCCACCAGCAGCTCGTAGCGATCGCGCTCCTCCCTGTCGAACGCGACGCCGGCCGTCTCCAGGATGCCCGCCGTCGGCCTCATCCGGAACGTGCCGCTCGGGTCGAGCAAGCCGAAGACGAGCGGCTCGTTGAGATCTCCACCCGTCGCGACGACCACGGCGACCGCGGCGATCGCCGTGCTGTTCTCGGGGATGCGCGCCGAGTACTTTGGCGGAACCCGCAGCCTGCCGCCGACCGCCCGCACGGAGACCTTCACCCGCGCGGCGCTCGAGAACCTCCCGTCGGACACCTCGACCCGCAGGTAATAGCCGGCGGCGAGGAGGGAGGCGTTCCGTACCGCGACGTCCCCGGTGCGCGTGTCTACGGCGAACGCGTCGCCGACGTTTACCGAGGCGACGCGGTAGGTCAACACGGCGCCGACGTCCGGGTCAGAGGCCGCCAGGGTCAGCAGGCGGACGCCGGCGCGGGTCGGCACGATCAGCGTCGTCTCGTACGCGGCCGTCGAGAACGCCGGCGGGCAGTCGTTGGCGTCCAGCACGGCGACGGTCACCTCGGCCGGTGTCTTGGCGGACATCTTCGGGCTGCCGCCGTCCGACGCGGTCACCCGGAAGCGGAACTCGGCCGTCGTCTCGCGGTCGAGGGCCCCGGCCATCCTGACGGCCCCCGTGCGTGGGTCGACGGAGAAGTACTTTCTGGCTTCGCGCTCGACGATCCGATAGGCGACCGTCGCGCGCCCCTCGCCGTCGTCCGCGTCGGCGGCTCGTATGACGAGCGGGACGCCGTCGGGGTCCAGCACCGGGGTCCCCGCCACCGCCTCCTCGCCGACGGCCCCGCGGTAGCGCGGGCGATCGAAGACGGGCGCGTTGTCGTTTTCGTCGAGCACGCGGATCGACACCGACGCGTCCGCCGAGAGGCTCGCCGCGTCCGTGGCCCGCACCGTCAGCCGGTACGACAGCGTCCGCTCGCGGTCCAGCGGCCGTTTGGTGGCGACGACCCCGGACGTCGGGTGGATGTCGAAGGCGCCTTCGGGATCGCCCTCCCGTATTTCGTAGGTGACCGTCGACCGGCCGGAGGCGCTCACTGCGAGCACGAAGCTCCCGGGCACGGCGCCTTCGGTGACCTCCGCCGAGCCGTCGACGCCGACGGGGGCGAATTTGGGGGGAACGCCGTACGCGTTGACGACGATGCGGACGGTGGCGACCGTGGAGCGTTGCGGGCGCCCGTGGTCCTCCGCCCTCACCATCAGCTCGTAGCTCTCCACCGCAGAACCGTTCAGCTTCCGCGCCACAGAGACGACACCCAGCGTGTGGTGGACGGCGAAGGAATTCCCCACGTTTCCTGTCGGGGGAATTCGGAGGGCGTCTTGAATCGTCGTCGTCGGACGAGCGCCAGTTCACGTCGTCAAAACTGAAAGGAGCTGTTGAGGACAAATGACGCGGGGGAAGCCTCGGCGCCCCGTCGGCTGCCTGGCCCCCCCACCCCCCGGCGATCCGAGTTGGACCCGCGACTCGCTCGGGGAGAGAGACGCGACAGAGCGTCGCCACGAAGAAACCACGACGCTGGAAATGTGCCCCGGTGCAGAAACTCCCCCCGGGTGGGTGGGAGTGGCGACGGTGGGATGGGAGTGGCGGCGGGAGAGGGAGTGGTGGTGAAGCGGTCACCGGATTTGATGCTGTATCTGACGTTGCCGTTGGGGCCGTCGTCGCGGTCGAACGCATTGACGCGTATCACGGTGGAGCCCACGGCCGCCCACTCCGCCACGTAGGCCTCGTAGGGGTCGACGGTGAAGACGGGCGTGTGGTCGTTGTCATCGATGACGCTCACCAACACCGTGGTGTACGCTCGCCTCACGGGGATCCTGGCGTCCTGCACCTGCTCGCGCGGGAGAGAGTGAGTGAGAGAGTAAGCTCCTTAGAAACATCTTCCTAAGGTTCAGCCTCCATTTCTCCGGCGCTGCGGTGCCGTCAAACTGCGTCACCGCCGCTCGACACGGCCAATCGGCAAGGTTTGGTGTCACCTTAATGAAACGTGGCGATCGGTGACACGGTTTGTTTACGTGACAAACTACACTACACTGTTGTATACGGCCCTTTTTCCACAATTAATATCCATAAGAATATTTACGGATGCATACACCTAGATTTATTTTTCCTTTCTTTCGTGACAAACAATATATATATTTTTTTAATGAATCAAACCCGTAAGCCAGAAACACGAAAAAACAGATGTCGGTCATAAACAGGCCATATAGAGATATAAAGAAATAATAAAACTCTCAAGGCGAGGATGTAACAGCTATCGGCGAAAATCTCCAGATGAACAAGAGTTTGATGGGCCCCTTAGGAAAGGTCCCTCCGAGGTCAGAACACCAAGAGAGCAGACACGGAGACGCCAACAGGGTAAATCGTATACATATTCTTTTTCTTATTTTCCAGTAAAACAACTAAAAAATGAAAAGGCAACAACAAGAATAAGATAAAATTAGAGATCCTAACGCTCACTCCAATTAAGAACAGGCCACCAGACACATCAGTGAATTATTATCCAATGATTAATTCGCTATCAAATGATTTTCACCTTTAATACTTTTACTGTTAAAACAAAGCTTGGAGCAGGAATACCGAGTCACATCAAAGGTTATCGAGAAGGAATGAGACAACGGGCAAACTTGCAAAAGAGTTTAAACAATATCCCAAGCAACCCCGACCACCTTTGTCTCTCTCACAGCGTGGAGAAGCAGGAATTACACCTTATCACAAGGGGCCATCTGGAAAAGCCAGCCGGGTTTGATGAGGAGACACACCCACCCCACACACGGCAACCAGGTAAAGAAAGTTTTAAAGGAAATTGCAATATAATATTAATAATAACGTATTAACCTTACACGACATTCCATTATAGAACCTTACAGAACCAAGGGATATGGATTCCAACAATCAAGAAACGGACCTCTTAAACTCAGGATGATAATTATTTTTCTTTTTAATAATTCCATCATAACAATTCGAACCTCGGTAAAACCGAGAGGTGTCGGGAGGACGTAGTTACAAGCACGAGTCTTGGCGAACATGGGACCAAATGGTATTTGAGAAATATAAGTCGAAAGTATAAAGAGGTGCTCCCGACCACCTTTGTCTCTCCCGAAGAGCGCGAGAGAGGAATTTTACGCCAGGGCAAACAAGATCGTTATCGCGGGGACCATCTGCCACACACGGAACTTAGTAGTAGCCCCCACCCCACCCTGCACACGGGCAGCAAAAGAGCGAGCGAGCTTTAAGTTAAACTGTCACACATTTATAAACGCACAAAGTGACGAAAATTAATAAACTAAGTAAGAGCCAAGGTAACGGGGTGGATTAGGCTGGTAGAATGTGGAGTCGAAATGATATTTGCAAAGTATAGAGAGATGGGAAGATCCTGGCCACCTTTGTCTTTCCCTGCAGCACGTGATAAAATGCATACGCTCGGAAGAGCATCTTCACTTGGAAATAAATCAAATACTATGAATCACAAGCAGGATCATAACTGTGTATGATAAGATACCAACTATGATGTGAAATGTTAAACTTAAAAAAAAAATCTTAACCATTTCTTTGTGCGTCGGAACGCGTACGGAAAAGGGGGGGGGGGGGAACCCGCCCCTCTCTCTGGGTGGATGGAGTAGACAACCAGACGCCACCAAGATGAATCGAGGTGTCTGTTGTCTTGATGTTTATGGCTTGAGGAAAGACCCGAACAGGACCGTGTCATAAATGACACACACACAAACATACACACTGACACACGAACCCCCCCACCACCGACACACGAACCCCCCCCCACCGACATACGATCAGATCAAAGATAGCTCCGCCTCGTTAGGGGAGCCGAGAAGGAGAGAGATTTTTGGCATAAAAAGGAGCCGTTTCAGCATTGAAATCAGCTCATCAGCCCTCAGGGCCAGCTCAACAGAAGAAGACTCATCTCAACTCAGCTCAACAGAAGAAGACTCATCTCAGCAGAAGACCCGCTCAACTCATCTCAGCAGAAGACCAGCCATCACCGACGCCGGAGACTCCTCTACAACTCGCCGAATTGGCGAGTGTCGCCGATTGGCGTCCCGCTGCCGCTGTTAGCGGCCAGCGCCACCACGAGCGAATCGTGAGCCTGTAATCTACAACCGCCGACGACGGAGCACCAGCGTGCCAGCTGCTCGCAGACGTACTGCGCGCATTACCTACCGAGTCCGCGTACAACCGCGCCGCTGCGGGCGTGCTTCTAACGCTGTCTACCAGACGGTCATCTCAGCTACAACAACGCATCTACTCGTTCACCAACGTCCGTCGAGTCCGAACCAACTACTGAAAGAAGAATCAACTGATACGTATGATACACTGCCCCCCACTACACGACAAACCAGACGTCTGCTTGACTCGAAGAATCGATTCCGAACATTGGCCTACTCTTTCACCACTCATACCATTCAACACACACACACACGGGTCATTAACAAAGCCTAAAACCTCAAGCCATTGAACCATCCGTGATTGTGGAAACATCGCAACGACCGAGTGAATAATCCATCGTTTTTAAGAGTGTTCATAATTTTCCTCTGTAATATTGTGATGGGGCTGTACTTCTAACCGCATAAATTACCAACTGACCCATTAACAAGGATTAATTCTTGACACCTCACCACGGAGCGCCGCTCGCGGGGATAGAGAGCGTGTTCAACCGGTTCCCTGTCAGGGGTCTGGCCACAATTAATTAAAAGATTGGCCCGAGATAAGGATCTCAAAAGGAAACATCGCCACCCATTGAGTCGCCTTGAGAAGTTGATTAGAAATACTTGAGTCGTTCGTTAATATTTGTCTTTCTGCATAATCTTGCTGGTATCCACGACTGAAATAACGAATTCAAACGCATATTTGTGCCTCCAAGAATAATACTGGTTGGAGTGCCCTGTCAACGAGTAGCGTTGCATAATAATCAGTCATCCTATTGTTAACAACGTGACAATAATTGCATTAAGGGCCGCGCATGATCAATGACCGAATGCTGTGTTGTGTGACAATTCAAGTAACGAAGCATTGCGGCCATCGAGTGGTGTTGATAAGGCAATTCGAAGTATTTCAGTCGAACGCTTTAAATTCATAATCGTTATGAATCAATGAACAAACATCAACGTGGTACTGTGCTGACGATTTCAAGCATAATAACTTCGCATATCAGAATGTATTAAGGATTGGATACGAATCAAAGACCAAGTGCCGTGTTGTGTAACAATTCAAGCATACGAGTTTGCATATTATAAAGTTAAGGTTTGATAGAATAGTTCGCATGTTTTCAATCTCTCTCTCAACAACCGATCGATTGCGTTACGCGTCGGGAATTAACCACAGGTGCCGCTATCGAGGTGAAACAACGCAATCGTGGTGGTATCATGTTAACGCTGTGTTGAAATTCCAAAATCCCGAGATTGAGTTTTTATATTATCCAAAAATGAAAGTTAGCTAGAAATAAAATTGATTAAAGCAGAAGGTTTGTGTGTGATTCTTCCTGAAATTCTGCATAATATTGTTCTGCGTATGAGATTTGAATCCTGGGGACCTATCAAAAGCACACTATCACCACACATAATCCATAACACGCATAATTCGTAATGTTCAATCGAGAGTAATCGTACCCTTATCGATAATACGGAATTAAAGAGCAGAGTCGAATCGACTCTCTCTCATTCACGCTCACAACGCCTGCGTCACTGCATACGATTAATTGCGTTATTCCAATTCATAACACAATCCTCGTCACCGAGGCTCGACCTTATAATCCATAACGACCTGCATTATCCTAACCACGCCCACTCGCATAAATGAATACGATTATCTCTCGAATCAGCATAATTATGCGCATAATTACACCAATTAACATAATTTCGGATAAATTATGCAAATCTCAAATTTCATTTAATTTTCATTATTTCCATCAATTTTCATAACACCTATATACACAACAACACGCTACTATACAGTACACTATGGTCACCACGCAAGACGATGGTCACGGCGTCGTCGTTATCGTCGTCGTCATAATCATCGTCGGCAACTTCGATCAGCAGTCGGCTACGTATGGTGCGCACACAGACACACCCGGCGTGGCGCCCCCTCACCATGACGGTGAGTACGTGGCTCTGCTTGGCCTCTCGGTCCAGCTCCTCGGCAGCTGTGACCTCGCCGGTGACGGGGTTAATGCGGAACAGACGCATGCTCTCGGCGGCGTTATTGCCGCCTAAGCTGACGAGCGAGAAGAATAACCGGCCGGCGTCGCCGGCGTCGGCATCAGTCGCCTCCAGCCGGAGGCTGACGACGGCGCCAGGAGAGTCCTCGGCGACGGTCGCATTGTAGAAGCCGTGGGAGAAACGGGGCCGGTTATCATTCACGTCCAGCACCGTCACCTCCACCTAGCGGGGAGTGGGGGGGCGAGGGTAGCGGGGGTGAGTACAGCGGTGATGTGGGTGGCGGTGAGGAGGAAGTGGTGAGAGGTGACAATGCCCCCCGCGTGTCTCACGTGGCCACCGCGGCCGTCCCCTGCCTCGTGACGTCACCACGTCGCCCGCAGAGACGGACACACACAGTCGCACAGAGACAGACAGACACACAAACAGACACACACAGTCACACAGAGACAGACACACACACAGACGTACACACACACAGTCACACAGAGACAGACAACAACAACAACCGCCATTCACCACTAAGTGGCGGTGACGTCACCATGACGCTTGTGCCAGGCTATGTGCACCCTGAGGCCACGTGAAGTGTCGAACGCCCGCTGGCAGGAGGTCACGGGGCAGACCCAGGTGCCGCGGGTCGACTGACTGAGATGACTGGCTGATGCACCACCTGTGCCCCCTACTGTGCCAACCTGCTGTGCTTTAGCCACCCGGCGCTCCGCTCGTTGTTGTGAGCGTTGCTCCTTCGCCCTCCAACAACAGAGGGCGACTACCTCCAACTGCCCAGTAGCGTCCTTTACGAGCCTCCTCCACAGAGGCCGATCTTGACACCGCTGGTACCAGTCATCGGCAAGTCCACTCAGCTCCACGTCCTCCTGTACCACATCACTCCATCTCTTCTCTAGCCCGTGCAACGCCCGTTTAGCCCCCTCAATCCGGCCGAACAAAAGCTGTTTTGGCATGCGGTGGCTGGGCATGCGGGCTACATGACCCAGCCATCGCAGCCTTGCCCGCCGGAGGAGCTCACCGATGGGACCTTGCCCAGATCTTTCAAGGATTTGTGAGCTCCTCACACAATCCAGTCTGGTTAAACCCAGGATGGATTGTAGGCAGGCCAGCCTAAATGTTTCTAACCGGCGAAGATGTTCCATTAGGGGGGTCCACGTTTCGCAAGCGTAGAGAAGGGAGGGAATGACCGTGGCCGAGAAGACCTGAAGCTTAGTGCGGAGTGACAGACCAGGTAGCTTCCACACAGCGTTACGCAACCGATGAAAAGATATTGCCGCTCGACTGATTCGGAGTGAGACCTCTGCTGTTAAACTGGAGCTGGTCATAAGCACACTGCCCAGGTATGGGAAACTCTCCACTCGCTCCACAACTGCCCCATCACCGATTGGGAGCCGTGGGGGTGGAGTGTCCGATGGTACAAAATACCCAGGCAGGTGCTTAGTTTTGGTGGGGCTGATGGTAAGACCCCACCTAGTCTCAGCAGCAGCGTCTCCAACTCCTCCTCTGAATGAGCAGCTATTACCAAATCATCAGCATACATAACGTGGTTGAGCAATAGGGAGCCATCCCTTGACCGCACCCGGGCATCGATCAGCCTCCCATTATATCTGTACCATATAGAGATTCCCCCGGTACAGCTATTGAAGGCTTCACGAATTACGTGGTCAAAATAATGTGGGAGCCAGAGGACATTCCTGTCGCACCCCAAGGTGTACAGGGAATGGCTCTGACTCCCGGCCATGTAGTTTTACCCGGACCCGCTTACCATCATGAAGGTCCTTAATGATCGTGAGCAGAGGGTCAGGTACTCCAAAAGCACGAAGAACAACCCAGAGCCCAGGCCTACTGATGGTATCATAGGCCTTGACCAGGTCAATAAAGCAGAGATGTAGGTCTTGTTGGAATTCCATACACCTCTGCTGTAGCAGACGGACAGAAAATATGGCATCTGTGCAGGACCGCCCTTTCCTGAAACCGCATTGGGGCTCCGCAAGCCTCTCCTCAGCGTGCCTGGCAAGGCGATGCTGAATAATCCTTGCCAGGACCTTTCCTGGCACACTGAGGAGTGAGATGCCCCTGTAGTTGTTACAGTCTGTGTGGTCCTCCTTCTTAAAAAGGGGGACAACCAGGGCATCCTTCCAATCCTGCGGAACCCGACCAGTGGTCATATAGGGCAGTCTGTGCACAAACGCCACCCTCCCTCAGCATTTCGCTTGGGAGATCATCTCTGCCCGCTGCCTTTCCTGGTCTCAGACTCCGTATCGCCTTCAGTACTTCCTCAACAGATGGCACCTCAGCCAGTCACTCACAGGGGGTGACTTCTTCCAATATTTGTGGCACCGCAGCCTCAGCAGGGTCATCCTCACTTTGTGCCACGTTGTTTTCTTGGCTGAGGGATTTTCCCTCCCCCAGGACTTCACAGAAATGCTCAGCAAATCTGCAAACCTGTTCCTGGGGGTCGGAGATTGGATCACCGTTTTTTCCCCTAATGATGGTAATAGGTGTGGCGCTGCAGGTTACTTTTTTGATGGAGTTAAATAGAGATTTGTGATCATGGGCCACTGAGGCAGACTCCATCTCCTCAGCAACCCGCGACCACCACCCATCCTTGCCTCCGAGCGAAGGCTGCGGTAAGCCTCCTCATTCTCTGACGTGGGATTCTGTAGCCGATGACAGTGGGCCTGTCGCTTTTTCTCAACCATCCTGAACACCTCCTCTGTCAGCCAGGGTCTCTGGGGAGGTCTGGACCGCGTACCCAAAGCAGCCATTACAGCTGCATGAGTCACAGTCCTAAACCTCGCCCATTTACCCTCGACATCAGGAGGAGTCGGGGACGATGCCAATCCCAGCCGCAAGTGATGGTGAAATTCTCGCTTGCAACTTTCATCAGATAACTGAGACCAGGCCACTTGAGGTTGGAATGGGGTCCTGGGTGTACACCCACCACCGGAGTGGAAGAATGGCAGGCACATCTTACAGATGACTAGTCGATGGTCAGAGGGCAGATCAGCTCCACGGTAGGTCCTGGTGTCAAGGACATGGGCTCGCATCTGCTTGTCCATTACTATGTAGTCCAGCAGATGTTCTTGCTTGGACCCGGCATGCATCCATGATGTTGTGTGGATGCGCCGATGCCGGAACAGCGTGTTGGTAATTACAAGCCCATGGGCTGCACAAAAATCCAGCAGCCTCCTACCGTTGTTATTGAGCTGATCTGGCCCATGCCCTCCAATCACTCCAGACCAGGTGCCAGCATCATGACCAACTCGGGCATTGAAGTTACCCAACATGATGACTCTATCCTGAGGGGCCACTTTAGCCAGCACCTGTGACAGGAGGTCATAGAAGGCATCTGACTCATCGGCTTTGCCTGCATCCCTCCACGGATGTTAATCTTCGGTGGGGGCATAAGCAACCACGACCACCATTCCTCGCCTCCGGTTGATGGGAAGGCGAGCCCAAAGCAGCCTGGGGCTTACAGCTTCCCACACTTCACCGCCACGCTCCCACGCCCCCTTCATTCTTTTGTTCAAAAGAAGAGCCACACCCTGTTGTTTGGCAGTCTGCCGCCCCGAGTAGAGGACTGTCCACCCCTCATGGTGGCAGGAGCCAGAACCGGTCCACCGGACCTCCTGAATGCCACATAGATCCAGGCGGTACCGGTCCAGCTCCCGACAGAGGAGTGGCAGCCTCTCCTCCGCAGTGAGCATTCGAACATTCCACGTGGCCATCCGTAGTGGTTTTTCATTGTTTCTGGAGGAGCCCCGAGGGTACATATTCAATCTCCTGGCTCCGCCAATTGGGGTTTGGCCAGGAGACGTCATAGACGCCTGGCCCCCCGGGGCCTCCGGCACAAGCTTATTAGTTATATACTTAATTCGCGGTTTAGTGGTAATTAATTGAAGGTGGAGGGGTTACCAGCCCCTCGCACCCATCCAGAGCCTCTGTTTAGCCCCTGTGGTGGACACAGATGCCATGAGGGGAGGAGCCAATCGAAATTGGACCTCCCCCCACAGCACTGCCCACGACAGAGTTGCCCGTCCGGCACCGCGAGGAGGTAGGGGGTTGTTTTGCCGGAGACAGACACACACAGACAGACACACACACAGTCACACAGAGACAGACACACACACAGACGGACACACAGTCGCGCAGAGACAGACAGACACAGACAGACACACACAGTCACAGAGACAGACACACACACAGTCACACAGAGACAGAAACACACAGACAGACACACACAGTCACACAGAGCCAGACACACACAGACAGACACACACAGTCACACAGAGACAGACACACACAGACAGACACACACAGTCACACAGAGACAGACACGCACAGACAGACACACACAGTCGCACAGAGACAGACACACACAGACGGACACACACAGTCACACAGAGACAGACACACAGACACGCGTGGCCACCCACCAGGGTGGTTACAGCGTTGGACCCGTCGGTGAGCCTGATGGTGAGCTCATAGGAGGCGCGCTGCTCGGCATCCAGCGGCTGGGCCAACTCCACAACACCGCCATGTTGGGTCACATAGAAGCGGTCCTCCACGTTACCGCCTGTCAACACGCGGTGCCCCTACCGTCATCATCATCAGGTCACTGTTAACCCATCATCATGTCACCGTTAACCCCATCATCATCATGTCACCGTTAACCCATCAACATGTCACCGTTAACCCCATCAACATATCACCGTTAACCCCATCATCATGATGTCACCGTTAACTCCACCATCATGATGTCACCGTTAACCCATCAACATGTCACCGTTAACCCCATCATCATGATGTCACCGTTAACCCACCAACATGATGTCACCGTTAACCCCATCGTCATGATGTCACCGTTAACCCATCATCATCATCATGTCACCATTAACCCATCATCATGATGTCACCGTTGACCCATCATCATCATGTCACCATTAACCCATCATCATGATGTCACCGTTAACCCATCATCATGTCACCGTTAACACATCATGATGTGGGTTGGGATGGGTTGGGTTGTGTTGGGGTGGGGGGATGTGTGTGGTGGCACCACGTGACCTGTGATGCTGAACCAGAGGAGGCTCCCCGCCGTGCTCTGCGTGGGCAGGGCAATCACCACGGAGCCCACGGCGGCCGTCTCCGCCACGGTGACCGCATGATACCTCTGGGCGAAGGCCGGGGGCGTCTCTGGCGGCAGAGGAGTGGCGACCCAATCCACACGCAGTTTGGTAGACACCTTTCTTGCGTCCAAATCCGTGTTCATGGCGGTGAGCTGCGGGGCCAGCAACAGAGATTGGAGAGTTCCGTTTCGCGGTCGAATCATCGCGGTGATAAGAGGTCGGAGTGATATCATCACGCGTGTCTGCGTGTGGAGGAGGGAGGAAGCGGGATGCGGGGGGAACAGGGTGGAGGATGGAGTATGTCCCTGACCTCCATGGTGTCGGATGTCCCCGCACGGTGCAAGTTTCTCCGGGTGAAGAGGATTCCGATTCCTTGATAGCCGTCCATGCGATATTTTACTTGTGGCGATATGTCGTACGCTATCCTGGCGTTGTCGCCCGAGTCGGCGTCGGTGGCATAGAAACGTGCGATTTCCACCTCCGTTTCGTCATCCGCCAACACCACGTAGACGTGCTGGAGGTCCCTGGGGAAGCGTGGGGTGTGGTCGTTTCTGTCCAAGACGTTCACCGACACCACCACCCTCGTTTCAAGCGGGGGCACGCCGGTATCCACGATGGACACCTGGCACCGGTGGGACGGACGCACGCACAGACACACATGCACAACAACAACCGCCATTCAGCCACTAAGTGGCGGTGACATCACCACGATGCTTGTGCCAGGCTATGTGCACGTTGAGGCCACGTGAAGCATCGAATGCCTGCTGACACGAGGTCACGGGACAAACCCAGCAGGTGCCATGGGTCAACTGACTGGCTGATGCACAACATGTGCCCACTTGCAGTGCTTTAGCCACCCGGCACTCCGCTCGTTGTTGAGCATCGCTCCTCCGCCCTCCATTGTTGGAGGGCGGCTGCCTCCAACTGCCCAGTAGCGTCCTTCACGAGCCTCCTCCACAGAGGCCGATCTTGACACCTCTGGTACCAAGTCCACGCAGCTCCACACCCTCCTATACCACATCACTCTATCTCTTCTCCAACCCACAACTGCCCTAAAAAGACACACACACACATCGACTTGCACACTCATACGACGCACACGCATATGGACTCGCACACACATTACTTTCATATTTACTAACTTTTAAAATAATAGTTTTCTATCTGCGTGACTTAAGTGAAAGAAGCAAGGGGGGGAAATGCAGGCGTCTGCCATGAGTAATTCAGAGTGAGGGCGATGGTGTCCCAACATTTTTGTGCAAACATTTTGCGCGAGCAAAAAATAAATAAATTGGTAAATAAATGAAAGTCAACGAAAACATCTAATTATCCTACCTGTAACTATGAGCTGATGTGCACCAATTAAGCATAATTGACATGTCACCGCTCAACCCCCGTACTGAGGGGGCAAGTGTAAATATGTTAGAATGAAGAAGACGTAATAGCATTCAGTGCAGGGATATGAGGTGGCTGCTGGTTCCTCCAAAGTACAGGAAACGCGATGATTCCCCTCAGAGTAGTTGTTTTGTGAGCAGGACAGTGATATTTAGAAAAGTAGCTATTTTGAAAGAGAAAACGTCTGCATAAGTGTCATTCCCTCGCGCATAAAGACGTGGTCGCAATAATAGCCATTTATATAAATAAGCGCACTTTATCTATCCGCTGCACTTTCCGTCGTTTTCATGCAGGGGCCACTGCAAACCTACGCTTCGGTGTCGATTCCCAGAGTCGACTTAGCCCCCACCGACACGACTTTGCCATTTGTTTGGCGACGAACGACATTTTCCCATTATCCCCACATACGCCATCTTATATATAAAAGTCTTCGCGTGCGCGCGCTTGCGGGGGATTTGGCTCTCAAACGGTGGGGTTCAAGTCCGAAAAAAATTGCCGGGTGGCACGCCCCGAGCCCCATGCTTGGTATAGGCTATTCCGTTTTCCCAGCCGTCAACTTAAAATTAGTTTAATTAGCGATTTAGTGGCATTCTTATTTTATTTACTTACTGCACGAGCTCGACCGTACCAACTGACGCCAATTGCATGCACTGCTGTAGGGAAAGCACACTATGCACTGCTGTAGTAATAGCACGGACCACCACAGTCACTATGCACTGCTGTAGCAAAAGCAGGGACCAAAGTCCGTATGCACTCCAGTAGCTAAAGCAGGTACCACCACTGTATGCACTGTTGTAATCATACCAGCTACCACGACAATATGCTTGCACTGCTGCAGGGAAAGCAGGTACCACCACGATATGCACTGCTGTAATCATACCAGGTACCAGCACATTCAGTATGCACTGCTGTTGTTAAACCATGTACCACCACAGTATGCACTGCTGTTATCATAGCAGCTACCACCGCAGTTAGTATGCACTGCTTTTGTAAAAGCCGCTACCACCACTGTCAGTATGCACTGCCTTTGTGATAGCAGGTTCCACCAGTCACGAGGCACTGCTGTAGTGATACCACAAACCACCACAGTCGGTTTGCACTGCTGTAGTTCAAGCAAGTACCACCACAGTCCGTGTGCAGTGCTGTAGTTCAAGCAGGTACCACCACAGGCCGTGTGCACTGCTGTAGTGAAATCAGGTACCACCACAGTCGGTATGCACTGCTGTAGTCATAGTGCATACCGTCGTGGTGTGTGCGTAAGTCCATGTGTGTGCGTGGTGTGTGTGTGTAAAAAAACTACTCTTTTTTAATTAAGTTACTTCTTTCACAGTAATAATGCCTGTGTCTAATTCCATGTGTGTGTGTGGGTCGATGTGCATGTCTGCGGCCATGTGTGTGTGTGAGTCAATGTGTGTGTGTGTGTGCGTCGCTCCTTGTCAGTCAGTGTAAGTAAATTTCTTTCTATTTGTGTGTTTTTTGGTCCATGTGTGCGTGTGAGTCCATGTGTGTGTGTCTGTACGTACGTGTGTGTGTGTGTGTGCGTACGTCCATGTGTGTGCGTACGTCCATGTGTGTGTCTCAGTCCATGTTTGTGTGCCTCTATGTCCGTGTGTCAGTCCATGTATGTTTGTGTGGGAGTCTGTGTGTCAGTCGATGTGTGTATGGCAATGTGTCTATGTGTGGCAGTCCGTGTGTGTGCGCGTCGATATGTATGTGTGTGTAAGTTCATGTCTGTGTGTGTGAGTCTATGTATGTGTGTGTGTGTCACTCGATGTGTGTGTGTAAGTCAATGTGTGTGTGACTTGATATGTGTGTGTGTCAGTCCATGTGCATGTGTGTTTGTCGCTGTGTGTGCGTGGCTCCATGTTAGTCAGTGTTAGTCCATTTTGTTGCATGCCTGTAGGTCCATGTGTGCGTGTTAGTCCATGTGTGCTTTATTCACTTGCTCAGGGCCTATGATACCATCATTAGGCCTGAGCTCTGGGTTGCTCCTCGTACTTTTCGAGTCCCTGACCCTCTGCTCACGATCCTTAAGGACCTTCATGATAGTGAGCGGTCCCACATCAAACTACGTAACCATGAATCAGAGCCACTCACTGTACATCTTGGGGTGCGACAGGGATGTCCACTGCCTCCCACAATCTTTTACATATATTTGGACCACGTATTTCGTTAAGCCTTCAATGCCTCTACCGGAAGAATTAACATCTGGTACAGATACAATGGGAGGCTCATCGATGCCCGGGTGCGGTCAATCGATGGCTCCCTATTGGCCAACCACGTTATGTATGCCGATGGTCTGGTAATTAATGCTCACTCAGAAGAGGAGCTGGACGCGCTGCTGCTCAACCTGGAGCTTGCCACTAAGAGGTGGGGCCTTGCCATCAGCCCCACCAAAACTAAGCACCTGCCTGGGTATTTTGTACCATCGGACAATCCACCCCCATAACTCACAATTGGTGATGGGCCAGTTGTAGAGAGTGCAGAGTTTCCCATACCTGCCCAGTGTACTCATGACTGGCTCCGGTTTAACACCAGAGGTCTCACTCTGAATCAGTTGAGCGGCATTATCTTTTCATCGGCTGTGTAACACTGCGTTGAAGCTACCTGGTCTCTCGCTCCGCACGAAGCTCCACATCGTCTCGCCCATGGTCATTCCCTCCCTTCTCTACACTTGCGAAACTTGGACCCCCCTAATGCAACATTTTCGCCGGTTACAAACATTTAGGTAGGCCTGCCTACGATCCTTCCTGGGTTTAACCAGGCTGGATTGTGTGATGAGCTCACAAATACTTGAAAGATTTGGACAAAGTCCCATTGGTGACCTCCTACGCCAGGCAAGGCTGCGTTGGCTGGGCCATGTAACCTGCATGGCCAGGCAAGGCTGCGTTGGCTGGGCCATGTAGCCTGCATGCCCAGCCACCGCATGCCTAAACACCTTTTGTTCCGCCGGATCGAAGGTCTCTAAACGGGCGCTAGAGAAGAGATGGAGTGATATGCTACAGGACGATGTGCAGCTGAGTGGACTTGTCGATGACTGGTACCAGCGGTGTCAAGGTCGGTATCTGTGGAGGAGCCTCGTGAAGGATGCTACAGGCCAGTTGGAGGCAGTCGGCCTCCAACAACAACGGAGGGCGGAGGAGCGACGCTCACAAAAACGAGCGGTGCACCGTGTGGCTAAAGCACAGCAAGTTAGCAGGGTACAGGGCACAGGTGGTGCATCTGCCAGTCATCTCAGTCGACCTGTGCCATCTGGGTCTGCCCCGTGACCTCCTGCCAGCAGGTGTTCGACACTTCACGTGGCCTCAAGGTGCACATAGCCTGCCACAAGCGTTGTGATGATGTCACTGCCACTTAGTGGCGAATGGCGGCTGTTCTTGTGCAGTCTATGTATGTATGTGTGAGTTGATATGTGTGTAACTCTGTGTGTTTGAGTCGATTTGTGTATATAACTACATGTGTCTCTCAAGTTGATGTCTGTGTGTGTGAGTCCATGTGTTTGCGTGCGTGTAAGTCAGTGGGTTTCTATGTGTATGGGTCCATGTCTGTTTGTAAGTCCATGTGTGTCTGCCTTTTTCGCCCGGGCAACACCGGGTACTAACCGCTAGTCTAACCTATAAAAGGCATTTTTTGTCTGTCTGTCTCTCTGTCTGTCTGTCTGCATACGCTCAATTGCGAGGGATTTGGCTCTCGGACCGTGGGATTGACGTCGAAAAAAATTTGCCGGGCGGCACGCCCCAGGCTCCGCGGTGGGACTAGGCCATTTCGTTTTCCCATCCGTCACCTTAAAAGTGGTTAAAATCGCGTTTTGGTGCGATCTATCTTAATTTAGTAATTTACTTTTGCCGACCGGCTCGCAACAAAGCACGCCGTTGCACATGCGCGAAACGCTGACGCGAGTTTCCCCCGGCAACGGGCGCGCACGCCGTCGCTGCAGGGTGGACGCCATTTCTCACTCACCTTCTAAATGCAAACAAAATTTACACGCGACGCCGAGGTAAATTCATCAAAGTGTCACGTCCTCTTCTCTCCCCCCCCCACCCCAATGTGTGCAATTACTATTATAGGGTCGGTAGATACTAAAATTATCGTGCCTTTACACGATTATTCTAGCATGGGGGGGCAATCTAGGCGAGGCCGGGGGCTCTGCATGGTACTAGGCCTCAACACGCCACTCTTGTCAGGTGAGGACTTTGTGCTATAGAGTCGATATACCCAGCGTTGCCCGGGGCAAAAATATATTTTAAAACTTCTGAAAACTTAAAAACATAACATACCAATGCAAATATATAACTCAGTAATTTTAAATTCAACCTGAGCGCACCAAGAATTGATTCTTTAAATCGCACAAAGGAATCGAAGATTGTAGATTTTTTTAGAATCGCATATTCTCGTTTAATATACAGTAAGTTGGTTGCATGTCGGCAAGTATGCTAAACAATTCGAACAGACACACATTCACAAATTTCCCTTTCATATATAAGATAAAGTCACCATGTACTACTGTAGTGAAAGCTGTCATCATAGCAGGAACCACCATAGTCGGTATGCACTGCTGTAGTCATAGCAGGATACCACCAGTCAGTATGCACTGCTGTAGTGAAAGCAGGAACCACCACAGTATGCACTGCTGTAATCATAGCAGGTCCAACCACAGCCAGTATGCACTCCTGTAGTGATAGTAGAAACTGCTATCCAGTTGGTAGATACTGCTATAGAGTTAGTAGATACTAACAGTCAGTATATACCACTACGGTCAGTAAATACTGCTACAGTCAGTAAATACTACGACACAGTCAGTAGATACTACTATACAGTTAGTTGTTACTACTATAGGGTCGGTAAATACTACTGTAGGCCCAGTAGATACTACTACAGTCAGTAGTTACTACAGTCACTAAATACTACTAAACAGGCAGTAGCTACTACTGGCTCAGTAGATACTACTATACAGTCAGTAGATACAACTACAGAGGCAAGAGATACTACTTACTCTATTGTATTAAGGGTGTGTAGGTATATATACCTACGCGGGGATAAAGATATTTTTTGAGGGGGTGGGTCGACAATTTTCAGAAACCTTTTAGATCAACTATGTACCCCACACTTTCTATGACTTTTTGGACTTGTGCAAGCCTCTTATAATTTTGTTGGTGGAGAAATGGACAAACGGCCCACCGGGCTTTCACAATACCTTAGTATCTGTGTATGTATATGTAAGGTTTTTAAGAGAAGTTTTGAAATATATTTTTTTTTACCCGGGCAACGCCGGGTACTTCCTGCTAGTAGGTTAGATAAAATACTGTAGGAGCCAGAGGACATCCCTGTCGCAGAAACGGCTCTGACTCCCGGCCACGAAATTTTACCTGGGCCCGCTCACCATCATGAAGGGTCAGGGACTCCCCATCACTACCACCACCACCCTCACAGTGACTCTCTCACCTCTAGCTCGTACTCCGCCTGCGTCTCTCTGTCCAGCGACTTGTCGGGGGTGTTAGATATGACGCCTGTGCCGAGTCGGTTCACCGGAGGTCAACCACAACCATATGCCGGCCGGCACATGCACGCACGCGGTGGGGCGGGGGGGGGGGTGGGGGGAGTTCGTTATCGTGATGTCGGACTCTGTTGAGTCACATCGCGTCAAATGGAAATGCGTCGATAGTAAATGTTGCTGTATGTTAGTGCTGTACTAGTAATGAATTGGCACGTTCTGTGGTGTATAGAAGTGTCGTGTAGTGTCCACCATACACTACAATTGTAAATGTTGTGAATTTGCTCTCCTCCCCCACCACCGGACGCACCTGACGTTTTGTTTACGGTGAACATTCCCTGTGGGTCTCCACTAACGATGTTGAATGTGAGACCCTTGCCCCGGGGCACGCTGTCCTTGTCTGGGTCCCAGGCTTTCACTTGGAATATAACAGAATGAGAGTTCTCCATAGCGTCGGCCTGGTACCACGTCTGCGACACCCACGGGGGGTTGTCGTTCACGTCCTTGGGTGGGGGGGGGGGGGAAACCACACACGGTACTCTCATCGTGCCGTTTTAAAACGCAGCGGCGCGTACGCACGTGTTGAGTGCGCGCGAGTTTCCGTACCTGCACATCCACGTAGATGTGCAGTGTAGAGAAGCGTTGGAAGACTCCGCGATCCGTAGCGCGCACCTCGAGCCAGTAGCTTCTCACCGTCTCGCGATCCAGCGGCCGCATCGTGACGATCACCCCTGCCGTCACGAAACGCCGTGAATGACACGCAGCAGAGACGGGCGCCAGCGTGAGCCGTCAGCCGGCGTCATGAACCATGAGGAGCAGGGAGAAGGAGGGTAGTAGTGGTGGTTGTAGTGGGTGCGGTCTACCGGTCTCCAGATGAATGCTGAAGACCCCCAGGTCGGATCCGCCCACGAGGGAGTACCGCACCTCCCCGTCCAGACCCTCATCGTGGTCCGTGGCCGTGGCGGTGAAGATGGCAGTCCCCACGGGGATGTGGGGACTGCCATCCTCCACGTCCGTCACTTCCACCGTCACCCGGCAGACGGTCGACGGTGGCCCCCTGGGGTCGCCGTCGTGCGTGGCCACTGTTAGGTCGTAGCGGCGTCGTCTCTCAAAGTCGAGCGGCCGTGCCAGCTGCAGGGCCCCGCTCGTCTCATGCACCGTGAACGTGCCGTCCCCCTCGTCCACGCTAACCAGCGTGTAGTGCACCTCCCCGGCCGGCCCCACGTCGGGGTCTCGAGCGTCCAGCCAGCCGAGGACGGCCCCCACCGGGACGTCTTCGGGCACGCGGAGACGGAGGGGGTCCGGCGCGCACGTGGGCGTGTGGTCGTCCACATCATCCACCGTCACGATCACCGCGGCGACGGAGGAGAGGCGGCTCTCTTCCGGCACCAGGTCCGACGCCTCCACCAGCAGCGCGTGCTCGGCGCGCCGCTCGCGGTCCAGCGGCGCCGCCACCTCCAAGGCGCCCGTCTCGGCGTCCACGCGGAAGAGGTCGGTGTCGGACAGCAGGCGGTAGCGCACGGAGCCCGCGTCGCCCTCGTCGCCGTCGGCGGCCTCCAGCCGGAGCACCTCGTGGCCCGGCCGCACTCTCTCCGGCACCCGGACCGCGTAGGCGCGCCGCGAGAACTCCGGCCGGTTGTCGTTGACGTCCAAGATGACGACCCGGACAGTGGCGCTTGCGGAACGCCGCGGCGTGCCCAGGTCGTGGACAACGACGTTCACGGAGTAGGAGGTGACGGTCTCGTAGTCAAGCGGCACCAGGACCCTCACGACGCCGGTCTCCGCGTCCACGGCGAAGCCGCTCGCCCCGCCGTCCGTCAGGGCGTACAGCAGCTTCCCCTCGAAGCCGTCGTCCGGATCCTCGGCCTCCATTCGGATGACCTCTGCCCCGACGCGCAGGTCCTCGCGGACTTCCACGGCGGCCGCCGGGGCGGCGAACGCCGGCGCGTGCCGATTGACGGTGCTGGCGGCGACAGGGCACGGGCGGTCTCGCCGTTGGTCCGCCCGGTGGAGCATCTCGCCCATCCTCTGGGCGATCTCCGTCGCCACGCACTGCAATGACGGCCTCCAACCGGGACGGGCGTCCAGGACCGAGATGTTCAGGAACGTCTCTGCCGAGAGCTCCCCGTCGGTGGCCGTGAGGCCGAGGTGAAAGGCCCCCGCCGGCCCGACGGCGACGTCGGCGAGGGAACGCGCGAGCGTCACGACGCCGAGGGCGTCGTCGAGCGCGAAGAAGCCGCCCTCGTTCCCGGACGCAATGCCATAGAGCACTGGCCGGAGGTCGTCGGCGTCGATGGCCAACACGGTGAAGATCGGCTCGCCAGGCCGGAGGTCCCGGGGGATCTCACCCACGCAGTTCCTCACAAAGACGGGCGCATTGTCGTTCACGTTGGCGACGCGGACAGTCGCGATCACCTCCGCCTCCCGGCGGAACGGAGTCCCCCAGTCCGAGGCTCGCACGTGCAGCCAGTAGACCCCCGCCGTCTCGTCGTGGTCCAGCGGCCCCGTCGTGACGATGATGCCCGTGAAGGGGTCAACGGTGAATGGGCCGGGCTCGGCGTCCGCCAGGCCGTACGTCACGCGGCCGTCGTACCCCTCGTCCTTGTCCGTGGCGTGCACGACGAGCACGAACGTGCCCGTCGGGACGTCCTCGCTCAACGAGGCGAAGTAGTTGGGCCGCTCGAAGACCGGGGCGTGCTCGTTGTAGTCCACGACGTCAATCGTGACGCTGGCGACGCCCGAGCCGACGTCGGTACCGACGTTGAACGCGAGGCGGCGTCTGTCGACCGCCGCCAAAGACTTGCGGACGGAGACGACCCCGGTGGCGGGGTTCACGGCGAAGAAGTAGCCGTCGGCGCCGCCTCGGACGACGTACCGGCAGCTCC
This sequence comes from Petromyzon marinus, assembly GCF_048934315.1. NCBI lineage: Eukaryota > Metazoa > Chordata > Hyperoartia > Petromyzontiformes > Petromyzontidae > Petromyzon > Petromyzon marinus. The sequence continues at coordinate 1,128,417 of NW_027423020.1, forward strand.
GCGCGCCGCAAGAGGCTCTGACCGCGAGCACAACGGCGCGGGGCGGAGACCGCCGCTCGACGGCGCCCGCGTAGACGCTCCGCTCGAACGCGCCGGCGGCGCCAGTGGCGCCGCCCTCCCGGACCGTGACCCTGACGGGCCGCGAGTGCTTGGGCGACCTCCCCCCGTCGCGCGCTTGCACGGTGAGGTTCACCCCGAAGGGGAAGTCCGCCCAGTCCAGCCGCCCCGAGAGCCTCACCGCGTAGGTCGAGCCGGGGTCGGTTCCGTCCGTCGGGGCGACGGAGAACGCCCGGAGGGGGTCGCCGGCGATGATCTCCACGGCGCTGATCTCCCCCGCGGGGCCGCCGTCGTTGTCCTCCACGGCGAGCTCCGCGTACGAGGCGGCGGGGTCGGCAAATGACGCCCGCGGCCCGTGGGTCGCGACGACGGCAATGCGCGGGGGGTCTTGGTTCGCCCAGACCACGTTCACCGTGATGCGCGCCGAGCTGGACAGGCCACCGCTGTCGACGGCCAGCACCTTCAATATGTACATCCCCCAATCATCGGGCTTCAGCCTCTTGACGAGCATCACAGCGCCGCTCGTCGGGTGCACGGCGAACACGCGATCTGCCATGGCGTAACGGATGCGCCCGTTGGGGCCCTCGTCAGCGTCCGTGGCAGCGACGCGAACGACGACGGTGCCCGCCGGCGCGTCGTCGGTGACGAAAAGGCCGACGGTGCTCGCCGGCGCGTTGAAGTCGCTCGCGCCGTACGATGACATCGAGAACAGCGGGCTGAATTCGTTGCGGTCCATCACCCGGACGTAGACCGTGATGAACGCCAGACAACGGCGGCTCCAGGTGACCGCCCTTATCCCCAGTACGTAGCCGGGGCGCTCCTCGCGGTTCAACGGCACATTCCCCGTGCGGATGCGCAAGATTAAAGTGTCACCCAAGTGCAACCCCTCTGCCGTGAACCCGGCCCCCTCATCCCCGGATACGATGGAGTACGTGGGTATGAAGCCCCAGAGGCCGATGTAGAACCCCATCCTGCTGTGGCTCTCCACATACGTCCTGGGCGCGGAGTTCTCGTAGACGGTGGCATTGTAGAAATATCTGGCTAAGGGCGGCTCCGGCTGGCCGCCGCACGGCGGCAGCAGCAGCAGCAGCAGCGGGAGGAGCGCCGAAGCCATCTTGTTGGGCGTCATGGTCTGCACTCGAGAGGCAATGACGACAATGATGACACCGAGCAGCGGTCGGAAAGGCGGGTGCCGCGAAAGTCTCCGGGTCCGTTCGGTGCTCCCAATGGGGTATGGGTCCTCCTCATCCTGTAACATGTCAGATCAAGACCAAATATAAACCAAACAATTTTAAGTTTGCCAGGCAAGGCGCCCCCCACCGAGCTACCGGGTAGCGCTTTTTCAGTAGCGAACTGGCCGTCGTAAACGATAGCTCAGCAAAGTGGCTCATCATCGTCGTCACGTGGCCAAATACCAGGCGCAGTAGTTAACATCTCCTAGCCACCGTGATGATGATGAGAGATGCAAACTCCAAATCTACAGCAGCAGGCGTCTTCAGGGTTGGGATCGAACCCACGACCTCCTGCGTACCAGGCGAGGGAGGTGACATCTCCCGACCACCTTTTCCAGAGACCCATTCCCAACGTGGACATTTGCGGCGGCCAAATTACTCCTCAACAGTCGCTCGTTCGCAGTGGCGGAGCCAGTGGGGGTTCGGGTGGCACTGTTGCATATATAGGCCTTTTTCCATTTTTTGTTTTTGATATTAATGATTTTGCCAATATTTTTTTTTCATATAATCACTCGCGGGGTCACTGGGAGCACAAACAAACGGAACCCCCCCCCCCTCCTTTCGAGCAGCTGTCTTATCACTCTCGCAAAGATAATAACACCCTCCCCTCCCACCAACGGAAACGGTCAGTCATAAAGTCAAATAAAAAAACACACACGCCCCCCCCGGACGAAGGATAACAAACAGGCGTTTCGTTTTGGTTAATTTTTTCATGCTTCTGCTAAATGGTAAAAATTCCAAAACTTAGCGACCAAAGATGAAGCTAACATTATCGATCCTCACACTCACTCCAATTAAAAACCAAGCCACAATCTACATCAGTGGATCATTACTCATTTATTAATTCAATACTAATGTTATTTTCACCTTTAATAATTTTCTACACCTGACCGAAGCATCAAGAATAATTCTAGCAGTCAGGGTTATTCCTAAGCCAAAACGAATCCTCTATCCTGGGGATATCAGATACTAACAATAACTCGAGAACAAACAGCACAAACCCAGGATACAGACGGTGGAGAAAAAATTTACCCTGAGAAATACGTGATGATAATGTTAAATCACAAATCTTGGGAAACAAACCAAATAATCATTATGCAGTATTGAACCGAGGGTTATCCGGAAGAGATGAGGCGAAATAGGTAAAACTTACACAACCAAGATAAACTGTATCCCATAGGAAAAGAGCCTCCCAACCTTCTTTGTCTTCCCGCAGCACGGGATAGCAAGGAATGTAACGCCCAGAGCGAGGGAAATTACTCTTTTATTGCAGGGGGGCATCTGTGTTCCACGGATGAAAAGATGGCTTGGGGAGAGACACAGATGGCTTAATAAATGACACACACACACACGGACACACTGACACCCCCCCCCCACCACAACACAGAGCGAGATCAAAGGAAGTTCCGGTCCTTTGTGAAGAAGGCGAGCAGAGAAAGAAATTTTGGCATAAAAAGAGAGACACGGGCCATGCATCACTATCGCAGCTACCAGCGGCAGAAGACGGCGACCATCAGCTCGACAAGAAGACACACAGCAGCTCGGAAGAGGACAGCAAGCCAGCTCCGGGTCATGGCCTCGAGAGCAACAATGCGTGTGGTGCATCGCAGAGAAGAGGGGCGAGGTGATGCTCTGTGCCGAGTTCGGCATGGACCGACAGAGTATCGCTGAAAGTTATTCTCAGCGTCAAGCAATCAACCTCTAGAAAAGGGCGGAGAGGGTCAAGCATCGGCCAAGCCAGCCTTGTAGAAAACCATCTGCACGAGCAATCGGCACCGCCAGAGAGAGACGGAGCAAGAGCACGCAGCAGCGCCACCAGCGCCACCAAGCAAGGGTGCCAGCTGCCAAGCATTGTGCCAACTTGGCTCATCCAGCAGGGGAAAGAGCCTGACCAGCCGCCCGTGAGTAAGAGTGTCAGCGCCAGCGAGCGCGCAGTGGGTTCGACCCACACGCACACCGACCAGCACCAGCTGGGAACCAAGACAAGAGATAGGGAACCAGCCGTCGTTCGTATACCCTCCCCCACCCTCACAAACCCACGACGCACCCGGCGTCTGCTCACACAATAATTTACCAAAGAGACAATCCAACGCACCCACACAATAAGAAGACTAATTATAAAAGTGCATGAACCATCAGCTGGCCGTGAAGGCATCCGCGGCTCAGCGAGTGATAAGAATTTACTTCTAATCGCATAAATTACCAATAGATTCATCGATACAAACTAAACTTTTGAAACCTTCGTCACGAATCTACACGCTCACAGAGATAACATCGTGTTAAACCCATTTCTTTAGCATGTAATCTTGTCTACGAATTAATTAAAGCTTAGCCAAAGATAAGAATCTCCCGTAGGAGGGCACGCACCCCGTCGCATACCCTTATTCCAAGACATTTAGTTAATTATATAATCTTGCCGATGAATCTATTGACGTATACTTTTGCCTTTGGGGTATAATTTGCTTTTATTGCCTTTCGTATAAATATCGTTGCGTGCCTGTTTTAAAGACTCTCCCTATCACCAACTAAGCTCGAGTTACGTGGTTGAATTAATCATATGTGCGGTTGCCAAAGTGAAACAACGCAACCATTGATGGTTAAATGTACCGCTCACTGAGGGAAATTTCCCCGATGGTACCGGGGGTAATTCCAAGCATGAGAGTTCGCAAACACAGAAGTGTTTGAGTGTTTCTTTCTTGAGTTCATGCGTAATAATCTTAATAACTGTATCCTGCGGTGAGATTTGAATTTGGAGACCTGACATACACACTAATACATAATCAGCAAATGTTAAAGCAAGAATAATCGTATTATACTGATTGATAATACAAACTTAGACAACGAAGCCGAGCTTAATCTAGCATACTTACAGCACACCTGCATAACTTCATACAATTCATTTTATGATCCCGATTGATGATACGACCCTGAGCAACAAAGCAAAGCCCAATTATCATAACTGCCCACATTAGCATACTCGCATACATTTATACGATTCTCCAATTAGCATAATTTATGCACATAATTACATCAAATTACATAATTTCGGATAATTACACATTTTTCCAAATTTAATTTAATTTTTATTTTCATCTAAATTTTCATACCCGACATATACAACAGCACGTCACGTGCGCCCCCCCCCCCCCCCCCAATGATCGGATCATTGGGGTTTATTAGTAGTAAATCGACATTTTTGCGACACCCACTGCCACTGTGTAGCATATTATTACGTGCCAGGGACTCTATGAGATGATAGGATATTAGTCCCAGTCCATAATTGGCAATAAGTAACGGCAAAGCAGTTATAAGTGACTCAGAATTGTGCACAGTCGTGTATAGAGTACACTACACATTATTATAGAGTGTAGTAGCAGTGGCAGTAGCGGTAGTAGTAGTGGTAGTCATGGTGATAGTAATAATGGTGGTAGTAGTGGTAGTTAGTGGTGATAGTAGTGGTGGTAGTAATAGTGGTGGTAGTGGTGATCATAGTAGTGGTAGTAATAGTGGTGATCATAGTAGTGGTAGTAATAGTGGTGGTAGTAGTGGTGGTAGTAGTGGTAGTTGTAATAGTAATAGTGGTAGTTTCAAGTTTCATTTATTAGGTATAGCCCTGTGAGCCATGTGGCTCTTAAGTCGGGTGCAACCGCAACAAACAAAATTTGAACACAGAACATCCCAAAGCGACGACGCGCAACAGAAACATCCTGGAATAAACCAGCAAATATTCTACACAAAAAAACTTATTAAAACGCTGTGTGTTAAATCAATGTGGTGCAAGCCAACAACAACAACCATAAGACAATTTAGATTAACCATATGTTTTCGAATCACCAAAATAAAGCTGTAAAAACAATGTAACAACAGTAATCATAGGAACTGTGAATTTAAATTGAACAATAAACGATATACATAACACGTACGGCAAAAAAACTGCAGCCATAGCTGGCAGCACGACACTCCCAGTGTATGATGTGTGAGTCAGCAGCAGAGTGAGTGAGTGTATGATGTGCGAGTCAGCGTATGAAGAGTGAGTTAGTGAATGATGTGTGAGCGAGTGTATGATGTGTGAGCGAGTCAGTGGCAGTGTGAGTGAGTGTATGATGTGCGAGTCAGCGTATGATGTGCGAGTCAGCGTATGAAGAGTGAGTCAGTGAATGATGTGTGAGCGAGTGTATGATGTGTGAGCGAGCCAGTGGCAGTGTGAGTGAATGATGTGTGAGTCAGCGCACGATGTGTTAGTCAGCGCATGATGAGTCAGTGTATGATGAGCGAGTGAGCCAGCAAACAATGAGTGAACCTGTGTATGATGAGTGAATGGGTCAGTGGTTGTGCGAGTATATGATGTGTGAGTGAGTAAGCGCATGATGAGCGAGTCAGTGCATAATGTGTGAGTGAGTCAGTGTATGATGTGTGAGTGAGTCAGTGTATGATGTGTGACAAAGTCAGTGCATGGTGTGAGTGAGTCAGTGTATGATGTGTGAGAAAGTCAGTGCATGGTGTGAGTCAGTGCATGGTGTGAGTGAGTCAGTGTATGATGTGTGAGTGAGTCAGTGTATGATGTGTGAGCGAGTCAGTGTATGATGTGTGAGTGAGTCAGTGCATGGTGTGAGTGAGTCAGTGCATGGTGTGTGAGTGAGTCAGTGTATGATGTGTGAGTGAGTCAGTGCATGGTGTGAGTGAGTCAGTGCATGGTGTGAGTGAGTCAGTGTATGATGTGAGAGTGAGTCAGTGTATGATGTGTGAGTGAGTCAGTGTATGGTGTGTGAGTGAGTCAGTGCATGGTGTGAGTGAGTCAGTGTATGGTGTGTGAGTGAGTCAGTGCATGGTGTGAGTGAGTCAGTGTATGGTGTGTGAGTGAGTCAGTGCATGATGTGTGAGTGAGTCAGTGTATGGTGTGTGAGTGAGTCAGTGCATGGTGTGAGAAGTCAGTGTCGGCTCCCTCTGCTTGCGCCGTCGCCCCGCCCCCCCCTGACTCCGTCGGCCCCCCCCAGCTCCGTCGCCCCCCCCCCCGGCTCCATCGCCCCCCCGCTGGCTCCGTCGGCCCCCCCCCAACTCCGTCGGCCCCCCCCCCCGGCTCCGTCGCCCCCCCCGGCTCCGTCGCCCCCCCCGACACCGTCGGCCCCGCCCCCACCTCCGTCGGCCCCCCCCTGGCTCCGTCGGCCCCGCCCCCCCTCCGTCGGCCACCCCCTGGCTCTGTCGCCCCCCCCCCCAGCTCCGTCGGCCCCCCCCTGGCTCCGTCGGCCCCCCCCCCCGACTCCGTCGCCCCCCCCCTGGTTCCGTTGGCCCCCCCCAGCTCCGTCACCCCCCCCCGACTCCGTTGCCCCCCCCTGGCTCCGTCGCCCCCCCCCCCCCAGCTCCGTCGCCCCCTCCCGACTCAGTCGGCCCCCCCTGGCTCCGTCGGCCCCCCCCGGCCCCCCCGGCTCCGTCGGCCCCCTCCGTCGGCTCCCTCGGCCCCCTCACAAACGGCCTCGCCAGCCGCTGCTGGCCGCGCGCGCCTCAGGTGGCCATCTTGCGGGCTGCGCGGGCCCGCGCTGCTGCTGCATTCGCAGCAGCAGCGCGGGCCCCGTCGAGTGCACGCTGCCGGGCGGCGCCGCGCCGCAGTAGCGCGCCAGCCGCGGCGCCGCCGCCGTGCCGCCGTCGTGCAGCGTGAGGGCGTCGTAGCGGCACAGCGGCTCTCTGTAGGCCCCCCCACACGTCTCGTAGGCCCCCCCCCACACGTCTCGTAGGCCCCCCCACACGTCTTGAAGGCCCCCCACACGTCCTGTAGTAACCAGCACTGCAGGTGAAGGAGGATTTGGTAGGTTCCATTTGGTACGTGACAGAGGTTGTGGAGGGAGGCTCAATGCACATACTGTTCACTTTATCACTAAATTAGAACTTAAACACCAAATTACACTAACTTAAACTTCACATTTTTCACTTAACAATTCATGTTTACTTAAATACTACATTATTTTACACCACATTACTCGCTGTCGGACGATATCAGCTGATGTGGCACTTCGCTGCTGACAGAAGCAGCAAACAGTGAGTGATAGTAGTGGTAGTAGTGACAGTAATAGTAGTGGTAGTACGAGTGGTGGTAGTAGTTAGTGGTGGAAGTAGTGGTAGTAGTAGTTAGTGGTGGTAGTAGTAATAGTAATAGTGGTGGTAGTAGTGGTAGTAAGAGTGGTAGTTAGTGGTGGTAGTAATAGTGGTGGTGGTAATAGTAGTTAGTGGTGGTAGTAGTAGTGGTAATAGTGGTGGTAGTAGTGGTATTAAGAGTGGTGGCAGTAGTAGTGGTAGTTAGTGGTGGTAGTAGTGGTAGTAGTAATAGTGGTGGTAGTAGTAATAGTTAGTGGTGGTAGTAGTAGTGGTAATAGTGGTGGTAGTAGTGGTAGTAAGAGTGGTGGCAGTAGTAGTGGTAGTTAGTGGTAGTAGTAATAGTGGTGGTAGTAGTAGTGGTAATAGTGGCGGTAGTAGTGGTAGTAATAGTGGTGGTAGTAGTAGTGATAGTGGTGGTAGTAGTAGTGATAGTGGTGGTAGTAGAGAGGGTAGAGGGAGAGAGCGAGGGAGATAAGACGCGGTTTCAGTGACGGTGCAGAACAGGCGTTTCGGCCTCAACCACCTCTACAGCAGCTATGCCGCTCAAAATACACATCGTTTATTGTTGGCGCCTGAGGGTACCGAAGTCGGTTTCACCACCTCAAGGATGAACTTGCAACCGAGTTCCCTGGAGAGATAACTGGTGAGGGGACCCCGACACAGACTGTCTTCCAGGAGGTGCAGATTGTGGGAGGGAAACTTCTCCACTCCAAGGCCAACGGCGATGGGTTTGTAGACTCGGATGAGAAGCTACAAAAGATCTTCTTCAGTGGAGTGGAGAAAGCCCTCGAAAAGAAGTAGCCAGAATGTGTTGAAGCAGAAGCATGCTTTGCATATTCTTGGTTCTTTCGGTAAAGTCACCACGTAGAAGGGAAACAATAAAAGAATACAAATATAAAACAATACAATTCTCACGACGTTTTCGACTGCAACACAAGCAATCATCATCAGGTGTTTTCTCACGACGTTTTCGACTTGTGAAAACACCTGATGATGATTGCTTGTGTTGCAGTCGAAACGTCGTGATCATTTTATTGTTTTATATTTTTATTATTTTATTGTTTCCCTTCTACTTTACCGAAAGAACCAAGAATATGAATCCCTGCAGTCACTAAGGCTTAAAATCAAAACATGCTTTGCTTCTTAACAGAGGTAAAGGCTTGTCTGTGTCGCTGGTTCTAAAGAAATGTATTGATGTTAAAATAATGTATGATTCAAAGCTAGCACATTTATAGTAAGAAATCAGTCAGCATGTGTTAAATAGTCCACTGCTGTATACAAAGCTTTAGTTAAACTGGCACAAGAGCAAATGTAACTTTTCAGTGAATATTATTACATGAAAATAATATCTTACATTAGCACGTACAATTTGTTTTCTGGGAGTTTATATATATCCAAATTATTAATCATTACCAACAAATGTACTTGGTTTCCACGTCTCATTTGCTCTTTTTTAAAGTTAACTCTGACTAAAATGCAAACACATCCTTTGTTCTGATTAACAGCTCCATAAATCTTTTTTTAAAAATCTAGATTTTTGTTTTAACCACTGCCTCCTCTTGCTCTCCAGTGCCTTAATCGTCATAAAAAATGGGTTTGTTTCATACATTGCTAATGGGAGGTTTCGTTGTTCGCGAATGTGCATCGTTTAGCTTGAGACCCAGCCAGGCTTTTCCTGGACAAATATAAATTAGTTCTGGATCCTAAAAAAAAAGCTAATACTGACTCAATCATCATACGCTGACTCGCACATCATACACTCACTCACGCTGCTGCTGACTCACTCACACATCATACACTGGGAGTGTCGTGCTGCCAGCTATGGCTGCAGGTTTTTGTCGTACGTGTTATGTATGTCGTTTATTGTTAAATTTTAAATCACAGTTCCTATGATGACTGTAGTTACATTGTTTTTGTAGCTTTATTTTGGTCTGGTTGTGGTGTAATAGTTTTCTGCGATGTAGATTCATATTTTGTGTGTTTGCGGTTGCACCCGACTTAAGAGCCGCATGGCTCACAGGGCTATACCTAATAAATGGAACTTGAAAAACTTGAAACTTGAAAACTTGTTTTTGTGACCCCCTATGGTGACAGCTTTAACAGGACTCGTGGTCGTTTCACCGTGAGCCGGCGCCGGATGAAGGAGATGGCTCTCAGCGCCCTGCCACGATGAACAAACCACCAACGAGTTAAACTCTTGTCAACCGTCTCCTCTGCATACACATCTATCACTTTGTTGCAACTGGGGAGGAGAAGCTGGTGTTTTTTTTATTGATTTTAAATTTCACTTGGGGGTAGGTATGTTGTCAATTGTATCGTTTAATTCCCGCGCAGACTTTACTTCGAAAATTGGTCTTCAATAAACCCGCGATCTTGATAGAATGCATTGAATCAGAAGCAAGACTTTGTTGTGTTTACTGTTCTAAAGTATGTGTTTTTTTAATAGTTTCAATTGTTGGGCTTAACTGTTAACTGTTTCTTCGAAAAAGCAAATAATTGAAAACACGAGTTGCAGGGGTTTAACTTTGGCTAATCATTGTCCCAAACTAATGAAGTTTTGTAGTAATGGCATGCATACATGTCCTAATTGGTATTGGCAGTAAACACAATGCATTCAGAGTCTTCAATACATATAAACATTCACGAGTTTCAAAAACCATTCCGGACTGGGCCAGTCTGATATTTGACAACACTTTTTTTTAATTGAGCATACATTGCACCATTTATATCAACGTTGATTAGCCAAAACCAATTTCAAGTATGCTGCTGCAGTGGAGTCGTCGTGCAGTGCATTTCACACTGCTGAAAATAATCCCACACACTTGGTTCCCCTGATCACAACGGAGCCATTTACATTAGCAGTGTCGCCTACTGTATTACAGTGAAGCTACACTGTACTCGGCAGGGATTTTGTCTTAACGCCTATGTACAGTGAGGGAAAAAAGTATTTGATCCCCTGCTGATTTTGTACGTTTGCCCACTGACAAAGAAATGAGCAGTCAATCATTTTAATGGTAGGTTTATTTGAACAGTGAGAGACAGAATAACAACAAAACAATTCCAGAATAACGCATGTTAAAAATGTTATAAATTGATTTGCATTTTAATGAGGGAAATAAGTATTTGACCCCCTCTCAATCAGAAAGATTTCTGGCTCCCAGGTGTCTTTTATACAGGTAACGAGCTGAGATTAGGGGCACACTCTTAAAGGGAATGCGTCCTCCTCGGTCTCAGAGTCCCTGGAGAAGCTCGCGGTCGTGACGAGAGCCATCACCAGGGAACGCGTCCGTCGTGAACGACGCCCTCGAGAAAATTCTGATGGACAAACCATTGGGCTGACGAGCTAAAGAAGTACTTGACAGACTTTCCCGCTGAATAATTCTACATGGAGAAGACTCAACCCTCAATCGTTGCGAGTCTACTGCCAAATTGCTTGTCACAATTTACTTTACAGTTACGAGCCGCGAGTAAAAAAAAAATAGCATTTCGTGCAAGTCGTGTTTTTCGAATAACAAACCTTGCCAATGTATACAGGAGATTGTAACTTTCAGTTATTTTCATTTAAAGATGTATAAAAGGTTGCAGACCATCAAACACCGAATTCTAAAAAAAGGAGAGGGAAAGAGAGAGAGAGAGGGAGAGAGAGAGGGAGAGAGAGAGGGAGAGAGAGAGAGGGGGAGGGAGAGAGAGAGATATGGGCAAAGTGCACACCAGGCTGTTCTGCCAACAATACACCTGGGGGAGCACCAGACTGAAGAACGCGGACATCACCGACATGGAAGCCCGAGTCCTCAATTTGGAGGGTCGCCTCGCCGAGGACAGCGACCCTGCTCTTCTCCAAGAATACGAGGAGAATAGGGAGCGTCTCAAAGGGCTACATGAGGAGCAGACGAGGGGAGCGTTTGTGCGATCCCGGGTGAAGCTCATCACGGACCTCGACACGGGATCCCCACTTTTCTACTCCCTCGGGAGGCAGAATGGGAGACGCAAATCCATGGAGTTCCTCTTTGATGGTGACGGTGTCCTGGTGCACGAACTCCAGCAGAAGTCGACCATCATCAGAGACTTCTACGGCAGCCTGTTCTCCCCTGAAGAAACATCAGAACCGGCCCAGGCGGAGGCATGGAGTGGTCTACCCACCCTGGGGGAAGACGGGAAAGAGCTGCTAGAGCAAAAGCTCACCAGGACTGACCTTGACGCAGCTGTAAGAGGACTGGCCCCAAATAAATCCCCAGGGTTAGACGGCCTAACAGGGGAATTTTACGCCGCTTTTTGGCCATCCCTGCGGGAGGACTACAGAGAGGTGCTGGAGGAAGCCTCAGTCACTGGGGTGATGCCTCAGTCTTGGAGGAGGGCGGTGCTCACTCTGCTTCCCAAGAACGGAGACCTGAGGCACCTACAAAACTGGCGTCCGGTCTCCCTCCTGAACACAGACTACAAAATATTGACGAAGGCTCTCTCCCTGCGACTGAAAGGGGTGATTGCACAAGTCGTACACGGGGACCAGTCCTACACCATCCCCAGACGAACCATCCACGACGGCATCTTCCTGGTCAGGGACCTCATCGCGGTGTCCCAGAGGTTGGGCATCCCAATTGCGTTTCTTGCTCTTGACCAGGAAAAGGCTTTTGACAGAGTGGACCACAAGTACCTGCTGGGAACCCTCAAGACCTTGGGTTTTGGGGATGCCTTTGTCCGAACGATCCGCCTACTCTACACCAAGGCGGAGTGCATGATCAAGATCAACGGCGCCCTCACTGCCCCGGTCAAATTCGAGCGAGGAATGAGACACGGATGCCCATTGTCGGGCCAACTTTATGCCCTGGCATTAGAGCCTTTCCTGAATCTCATAAGGCGGAGACTCAGCGGCCTGGTGCTGAGGGAACCAAGCGTCAAGTTGGTCCTGACGGTATACGCCGACAACGTCCTCCTCATCCTGCGCTCCCTGGCTCATGTCGCCCTGCTGCATGAGTGCCAGGAGGTCTTTTCGAAAGCCTCCTCATCAAAGATGAACTGGCAAAAGTGCAGCGGCCTGCTGGTTGGAGCGTGGGACATGACCGAGTGTCCCGAGAAGGCAAAAGCCATCAATTGGAGCACAACATCGCTGCACCACCTGGGGGTGTTCCTCGGACCAGAGGAGGAACCACCGCAGAGGAACTGGGTCGAGCTGGAGAAGGTGAAGGAGCTGCTGGCCACCTGGAGTCGCCTGTGCAAGTTCCTCACCTTCAGGACAAAGACGTTGGTGGTGAACCAGCTGGTGACGTCCATGCTGTGGCACCGACTCTTCTCCCTGCACCCCCCCATGAGCCTCGTCAACGCACTTCAGAAGCGAGTCCTCGACTTCTTCTGGTCGGGTGGAGGACACCGGGTCGCGGCTGGGGTCCTGGCCCTGCCACTGGACGAGGGCGGTCATGGGCTGGTGTGCGTGCGGAGTCAGCTGGCCACCTTCCGACTGCAGGCAGCGCAAAAGTTCCTGCACGCCGCCCCTGCACCCGCCTGGAGCGTCACGGCCTCCTTCCTCCTGAAACAGCTGGGGGGTCTGCAGTGCTCCAAGTAACTATTCTACATGGACCTGCAGGGCCTCCCACTGGGACAGCTGCCACCCTTCTACAGAAGCATCCTGCAGACATGGAGCTCCCTCGCCGTCAGGAGGCTGAACCAACTGCAATCGGCCGAGGATCTGGTCTTCGAACCGATCCTCAGGAACCCACAGACAAAGCTGCCATCCACCACCACCACCCCTGGCATAGAGAGGCGCCTCGCCAACGCGCGGCTCACCAGGATGGGAGATCTTGTGGAGCCTGAAACAAGGGGCCGGTGGTTCGGACCAGCAGACGTGGCCGCAAAGACAGGGCTGCAGTCGCTCCGGGTGGTTGTCTGGATCCTGGCCGAAGCCAAAGGGGCCTTCTCAGCGGCAGCGGGGAGAACGCCCCCCATCGGCGTTGGGGATGACGAGGCCCCTCTCGATCCCCCTCCACCGGAGCTCTCAGTCGTGCCACTGCATCGCCAATGCCGACAAACGAAGGCGGATCACAACCTGTGCCGGCTAGAAGACCTACCGGAGGTGGCCTTCGCAAATGTAAAGAGGAAGGTGCTCTACTCCTACATGGTCCGGTTCCACCAACAGGACACCCTGAGGAGCCACAAGGACCATGCCTGGAGTAAAGCCCTGCCCTGCGTCTCTCCGGAGAGGCCTCGCTGGAGGCAACTCTACTGCAGACCGACGCACAACCGCATCGGCGACCTCAGCTGGAGCATCGCCCACGGCACCGTCACCACCAACGTCTTCCTGGCGCGCTTCACCGACACGTCCCCGGAGTGCCGGTTCTGCGGTAAAGTGGAGACGGTGGCGCACCAATACGTGGAGTGCAAGAGCCTGGACTCGCTGTTCAAGGTCCTGAGAAACATCCTCCTAAGGTTCAGCCTCCACTTCTCCCCGATGGTCCTCATCTTTGGATACCCGAAGGGCGACGGACCCCAACATCTTCAGGGGCTGGTCAACGTGCTCTTCGGCTACGCCAAGCTCGCCATATACAGGGCGAGGAAGGTGGCCCTGGAGGGGCAACGTCCGGCCAGCAGCCTGGGCATCTTCCGCGCTCTAGTCGGAGCCAGGGTGTGGCTGGAGTTCCGCCACGCCCGGCTGACCCACGCCGTGCCGGCCTTCAAGGAGCAGTGGGCGCTGGAGGAGGCCGTGTGCTCGGTGGCAGATGACGGAGAGCTCTGCATGCAGATCTGAGCTACCCGTCGGAGGCCGTTTGACTGTGGGAAGGGCTGCGTGCAGGTGCAGCACTTGTCGTAGTTATAAAGAAAATAGAGAGCGATAGAGAGCCAAATGGAGTAGGAAGAGAGGGGGCAGAGAGAGAGGGGGGGGGGGGCGGAGAGGGGGTAGAGAGAGAGGAGAGGCAGAGAGGGGGGTAGAGAGAGAGGGGGGGGGCAGAGAGGGGGTAGAGAGAGAGGGAAGGGGAAAAAAAGTAAAAAAATTGGGTCTTTCACTTAAAAGGGGGGGGGGGTTACAAAAAGCAAAGATTAAAAAAAACGAAATGATGAACGGAGCAAAGTGTCGACTACACTGAGCATCTTCTTGCTTCTTCTGATCGTAAAAAAAGAGAGAGGGAGAGAGAGCGAGAGAGAGAGCGAGAGAGAGGGAGAGAGAGCGAGAGGGAGAGAGAGAAAGAGGGGGAGAGAGAGAGAGCGAGAGAGAGGGAGAGAGAGCGAGAGAGGGAGATAGAGAGGGAGAGAGAGAGGGAGAGAGAGAGAGAGGGAAGGGGAAAGACATTTTTTTTGGGTCTTTCACTTAAAAGGGGGGTGGTTTATATAAAGCAAAGCATTAAAAAAACACAAAAAAACCGAAATGATGAACGGAGCAAAGAGCCGACTACACCGAGCATCTCCTTGTTTCTTCTGATCGTAAAAAAAGAGAGAGAGGGAGAGAGAGGGCGAGAGAGAGAGGGAGAGAGAGAGATGGAGAGAGAGAGGGCTCCACTTTGTGCTGCTCTTGGCTGGCATCTAGCAGCTCACTACTGCGTGCCGCGTGTGTGTGGTGACCACCACGGGTAACGAGACACACACACTCCACGGGGATGACGATGCAATGGTGACGAGGACAGCTCCTCGTCGTGACACTCTACCTGCTGCGCAAAGAGCGGAGACCGAAGAGGCCGACGCCGAGGAGCCGCGGTCGGAGCCGGCGGAATCCTTCTCAGAGACGGCGAACAGACGCCATCGCTCCTGGGACTCGGCCTTCGTGGGCGTGGCCCTTTGGTCACGCCCCTCCTTAGGCCCCGCCCCTTGACTACGCCCCTTTCCAGGACCATCCATTGGCCACGCCCCCTTTTCAGGCTCCGCCCTTGGTCACGCCCCCGTTCCTAATTAATAACATTCAGTAGAGTCACGTAGGCATAAGAAATAATAAAATTACATAATAGCATACGACGTTTCGATTGCAACAAAAGCAATCATCAGGTACAGAAGAGCTAAATTTAAGAGAGAGAGGAAACACATAACTGCAGATATATACACAGAGGAGCACACTAAATCAAACAGGTTTTAGAAAAATTTGGAAACCATATAAAGCAACACAGACCGCGACCGTCTGTGTTACTTTATATGGTTTCCAAATGTCCTCTTGAAATCACGCGATACCCCCCTCCCCCATTCTTTTGGCCAAGTGTAAGAAATACAATTTTAGACTTACAACTTTTTTTTGTTATTTCCTTTAAACCTTTATACGTGACTTTACCGAATGACCTAAAGGAACAGCTTTTATTATTTTAAATTTATTATTTTTAATTTCAAACTTATTTTGTATTTTCCTTCTACGTGACTTTACCGAAACAACCCAGAATTACGAATGTCGGCATTGACGAAAGTTTTAAGTAAAAAAATAATAATTATTATATTTGTGTGTGTGTGTCGCTTGGCAGGATGGTGGGATATGGCTGTAGCATGGAGCCCACGGAGACTTCATCCAGCAGTGGATTGACCACGTCGAGTGTGCATGATGATAACGTCATGTACACATGAAGTACGAATAGACACGCGTGTAGTTTTATATATGTGTGTGTGTGTACGGGGAGCGGTAGCGCAGTGGTTAGCGCATCTACGCTCCACGAACCCAGCAGCAGCTTCTACTAAGAGCAGTTCCATTACTGACCACGGCTGTCATCAGTGGCGAATGGTGTCGGAACCGGTTCTGTGAGTCCCATAGAGCGCCCCTTGGCCTTCAGTGCGGGTGGAGTAAAAAAAAAACTTTTTTTTTAATATCCGCAGTTGGGAAGACAAAGGCGGACGGGTGTGGGAGCTTCCATCGGTGCCTCTCTAACAGCCCTTGTGGCCCAACAGCGTCACACGCAGGTTTTTTTTTAAATATCCATCTATATTGATAGAGAGAGAGATATCTGAGTGTCTGACAGAGAATATCAACAGAGTGTGAATCCATCTAAATACGAGTAGACAGAGAGAGATTAAATGAAATGGCTTTCATTTAATCTCTCTCTGTCTCTCTCACATCACTCTGTCAGTCCACCGCAAGTGACATGATGATCATCATCATCTTGGCCTGCAGTGTGGTGAGTGAGTGGCTGGGTGAATGGGTGAGGGAGCGTTGTCCTGACCTGAGTGGTGAGTGAGTGGGTGAGTGGATGAGTGAGTGTTGTTGTGACCTGCAGTGTGGTGAGTGGTTGGTGTGACCTGCAGTGTGGTGAGTGGGTGAGTGAGTGGGTGAGTGAGTGTTGCTGTGACCTACAGTGTGGTGAGTGGGTGGTGAGTGGGTAAGTGTTGTCGTGACCTGCAGTGTGGTGAGTGAGTAGTGAGTGAGTGTTGTTGTGACCTGCAGTGTGGTGAGTGAGTGGTGAGTGGGTGAAGATTCACTGTTGTTTTGGTTTTAGGCTGTATATAAATGTTAAATTACATTTATTATTCATGTTAATGTGTGCTTCAGTCTGACATTGCATAGCGCATACATCAAGCAAACAAATACCCAGATCTCTTACTTGGCTTTTAATATACCACAGAGCCACATGCAGACTGCAGGCACCTATAAAGACCAGCATAGCACATCAATTGTGGTGTCATCTGCAGCATGGCCTCGCCACCTTTGTCTCCCCAGTGCTGATGTTCACACACGACATCAGTCAGATATTTAAGGCTGAGTTGACCTTGGGAAGGCCCAGGACAGGTATGTTGTTGTATACCGCTGTATGTTGTTCAGCAGTGGATTGACTAAAGGCTGTACATTATTATTTTTACAGCTCATGAATAATGGCTGCATGGACGATTCATGCCAGGAGTGATGGCACAGTGGCGGATTAGAGATGGATAAGAGATGGATAAGTAAGTAATAAAATGGCACGGCATTTTTTTCTCTCTCAAAGGAATCAATCTTTATGGACATTTTGAACTGGGTCATAGTTTTACTTCTGCGCGCCTCTCGCATCTCCGCAAGTGACATGCGCGTGGCAGGGGCAGAGTTGCTATTATTAATGCCCGGTGGATTACGTAATGTCTGCAGGCGCATGTGCTACACCGCACTCTGTAATAAAACACGTGTTTGCGACAGGCGCGCTGTAACGGGAGATAATGAATCCGCGGCGGAATGATCAAGCATGGATCAAGCTGTGATATTTTGAACACCTGTTTCTTTCTGCTCGAGCATGGATCAAGCAGTGTTCGAGATTTTGCATGGTAAAAAAAAAAATCGGTCGATTCCCCGTTTATTTGAAGATTGTTGGGTCGTTAAAATACGTCGATTCCCGTAGCGGTATTCCACATATGGGTAAATCCACGCCTGATTATTCCATACGTGGGCCTAAAATGCGACCGTAATTTATTATTCATTCTGTCGCGGATTAATTTTGTCCTGTTGGAGCGCATTCCCAGGCAGTGGCGTTGGCCGTGCTTGCTAATGAGTTCTCCTCCGGGGCATTGGAGGCGTGCGCATTGATGCGACAGCGAGCTGAAAGAGTCCAAATACACGGAACGGCTGTGGCACCGGAACACGAGATTGATTTTCTGTTAGTGGCAAGTGCGTGGGGGCTGCTGCCCCTCATCTTCTTCCTCCTCCTCTTCCCTCCTCGTTGCTGCCGTTCGCAGCTCCGAGCTCGCTGCCTCCGCGCAAACTCCTACGAGACACGTCTCTTGGCTGGCTCTCGGCCACCTCGGGTCATTCGCACACACACGCTCCCCGCGTGCATTTCCCCTACACGTACCCAGGTATACGCCGCTGCCCACACTCGGCCATGCGCGGTTACCCACCACGTGCCCACGCTAAAAATAGCGCGGCGGCTGCCCGCGCGTCGCTCCCTTCGTCCGCTACGACTCGCGCTATAAATAGCCGTGTAAAGATGCGCGACCGCGGCTCCGCACGAGCACCACCAGTCATGCCACCGACCACAATGCCCACCACCACCACGATAGCCACAACTACCACTGCCACAACCGCAACAACCGTTGTATGATTATGCACGCGCGTACCCGGGTACCTCACGGCGCAGCTCTACACACACGCGGTAACCACCGCCAGCAGCAGCATCACGCACTTGAATTGCATAATCTTGTTTTATTTTACCGTCGATTATTTATTCTCCACGAATAAACAGACTAGACTGTTTCGATTTAAAGCTTTCGTGACTGCAAGGATTCATCTTCTTTGGTTCTTTCGGTAAAGTCACGTAGAATGAGAATAAAATTATAAATTGATAAAATAAAATAACACAATAATATTCTGACGACGTTTCGGCCACAACACAAGCGGCCTTCATCAGGTGAAGGGACGAGACTGTCTGGTAGGACAGCGCTGGAGTGAAAAAAGCCACGCTCAGATCATGACCTTTAAGCTGTGTCAGAAGAAACAAAGCGCCTTGACAAAGGAATTAGCATATAATTTAGCATTGAAATGGCCGAGTGATTAGCTTGTGACTGGTCACAGAAATGGCTATGTTAAAGTTAAAGCTTACACATCCGCAGAGGCACCCCTTGACAAAGGAATTAGCATAGAATTTAGCATTGAAATAGCTAAGTTAAAGCATACACATCCGCAGAGGCACCCCTTGACAAAGGAATTAGCATAGAATTTAGCATTGAAATAGCTGAGTGATTAGCTTGTAACTGGTCACAGAAATAGCTATGTTAAAGTCAGAGCATACACATTCACCGAGGCACCTAGTACAAATCAAACAGGAGAATTTAGCATTGAAATAACTAGGCGAATTTAGCATTGAAATAACTGAGTGATTAGCTAGTGACTGGTCACAGAAATGGCTATGTTGAAGTCAAGGCCTATACATCTGAGCTATTCACAGTAACTGGGTATACAATACAATGTATAATGAATACTACATAGTGAACCAATAAAAAACTAAAATATAAATTACCTTAATGTTATCAATAAACTCTATATTCTCCAATCAGCTAAGCTACCAACAATAAGTCGTTATATATCACAATGCTATATGGTGAAAAAAAAATGGGTGGATTCTTACCCTCAACTTTAGCAACACGGATAGCTACGGGCCCCGTTCAGACGGACGAGTTCATCCAAGGTCGAAACAGAGGAGGGGGAGAGAGACAGCTGCGAGGCGCTATTATACTCCATGTTGTAAACCATACCATTAACCGTGGTGTGAGAGGTATTAAGAGTCAATGCTGGCGAAAGAGCTGCGGTCTGAAGGTCATCGTGAAATACAATTAATTAAGAACGGAAATGGTTTAAAACATCTTTCCAATGGTTACTAAGCCAGAATCCATCTTCTCGGTTGAAATTGTCTCTGTGCTTGTATATGTGAATGGCCTCATGAACGAATCTCTCATGGTAGCCGGCTAGTTTGCAAAGAACCTCCGTCTTGGAGAAGTCAATGTCATGTGAGCCCACTGAATTATAACAGTGATCTGCCACGGCAGAGGAGTTCGTCCTACCGTGTTTCAAGTCTGCTTTATGTTCGCGGATGCGGTCCGAGATATGTCGTTTTATGTATTGTGTTGAATCGGACCTGGATCTTGTGTTTATTCAGGATTTTGGAGATCTTTTTAGTGACCCCTGCAATGTAGGGTAAGGTGATGGTTTTGAGTGGCTCCACAAGAGAATCCTTCTTCATGACTGGAGTGATGGCTTTGCGAATTGTGTAGTCGGAGTAACCATTAGCCCTGAGAGCCTGGTGTACGTGATTGAGTTCACTGGTAATGTGTTCCTGGTTGGAAATGCATTGGGCTCTATGGTATAGAGTCTTGATGAGGGAGTTCTTCTGGGATGGATGGTGGTGGGAATCCGGTTTCAAGTAAGCATCTGTATGGGTGGCTTTCCTGTAGACAGAGTGGCTCATTGAACCATCATGTCTCCTTTTACTTAAGACATCCAAAAAGGGTAGTTTGCCATCTTTTTCGACCTCCATGGTAAATCTGATGGCTGGGTATATGGAATTGATGTGGTCGCGGAATTGGTCTAGAGCAGGCTGGCCATGTGGCCAGCTGACAAAGGTGTCATCCACGTACCTCTTCCATAAGGTCGGGCGTAGAGTGGCAGTCTGGATGGCGTCAGTTTCAAATTTTTCCATGAATACGTTGGCTACAACCCGAGATAAGGGGAGCCCATTGGGGTGCCCTCAGTTTGTTTGTAGAAAGTTCCATTCCAGGTGAAGTATGTGTGTTGTGAATGTGTATGCTCTGACTTTAACATAGCTATCTCTGTGACCAGTTACAAGCTAATCACTCAGCTATTTCAATGCTAAATTCTATGCTAATTCCTTTGTCAAGGGGTGCCTCTGCAGATGTGTATGCTTTAACTTAGCTATTTCAATGTTAAATTCTATGCTAATTCCTTTGTCAAGGGGTGCCTCTGCGGATGTGTATGCTTTAACTTTAACATAGCCATTTCTGTGACCAATCACAAGCTAATCACTCGGCCATTTCAATGCTAAATTATATGCTAATTCCTTTGTAAAGGTGCTTTGTTTCTTCTGACACAGCTTAAAGGTCGTGATCTGAGCGTGGCCTTTTTTCACTCTAGCGCTGTCCTACCAGACAGTCTCGTCCCTTCACCTGATGAAGGCTGCTTGTGTTGTTGCCGAAACGTCGTGAGAATATTATTGTGTTATTTTATTTATCAATTTATTATTTTATTCTCATTCT
This sequence comes from Petromyzon marinus, assembly GCF_048934315.1. NCBI lineage: Eukaryota > Metazoa > Chordata > Hyperoartia > Petromyzontiformes > Petromyzontidae > Petromyzon > Petromyzon marinus. The sequence continues at coordinate 1,149,413 of NW_027423020.1, forward strand.
ACGTGACTTTACCGAAATAACCAAAGAAGACTAGACTGTGCATGTCAGTGCGGACCAGCAGGACAGGTCTAACCTATCTCTCTACTGCCCGATGCTTAATCGACCTGTCCGCTCTCTCTATTTTCTCTCCGAATTTCGCCACCTTTAGTCTTACCCCTCTCCCTCGTACTTGCGGTCCGACCTCGCGGCGATGGAGGTCGCGGCAAGATGATGCTGCAAACGGAATCTGGCTGCTCTCTGCCCCGTCTCACGGACGTGCGAGTAACAGTGAGGTGACGGCTCCTCGATCCCTCCCTCCTGTTGATCTTCAAAGCCCTCGCGCCGCCAATCTGCGGTGCATCACGGGTAGAACCATTAATCCGCGGTGCATCATGGGTAGAGACGCTAACCCGCGGTGCATTATGGGTAGAGACGCTAACCCGCGGTGCATCATGGGTAGAGACGCTAACCCACGGTGCATCATGGGTAGAGATGCTAACCCGTGGTGCACCATGGGTAGAGAAGCTTAAACCCGCGTTGCCCCACTCCCCACCTGCCTGCTGGTCCGCGTGTGTCCTGGGCATCTCCTCACTGCGGTTCTCAGCGAGTTCGCCGTGGTCATTTAAGTTAAGCCACGGCGCCCCAGTGTCATTTGGCCTGGGGGGGGGGGGGGGGTGCCTGCCAATTCCCTGGCCCTTAGAAACCGTGGAGCACCCCCACGAGGGGGCCTCTCGGGTAAAAACTCAGGGCAGGTGCCCGCCCCCTCCCCACGAGGCCCTACGTGAGTGTGTGTGTTTATGTGGGGGGGGGGGGGAAGTGCTGTGACGGGAGCCGGGTGGCTTCTCGGTCGCAGCAGCACAGCGACTGCCCCGGTTTCGACGGAGCGGCTTCGCTGTTGTGGCACCACACAGGTGCACTAATGCACGGTACCGTTATTTTATCATTAGCCCAGTGAGTACCGTTATTTTATAATTAGCCCAGTCAGTAGCGTTATTTTATCATTAGCCCAGTGAGTACCGTTATTTTATCATTAGCCCAGTGAGTACCGTTATTTTATCATTAGCACAGTGAGTACTGTTATTTTATCATTAACCCAGTCAGTACCGTTATTTTATCATTAGCCCAGTGAGTACCGTTATTTTATCATTAGCCCAGTGAGTACCGTTATTTTATCATTAGGCCGGTGAGTACCGTTATTTTATCATTAGCCCAGTCAGTACCGTTATTTTATCATTAGCCCAGCGAGTACCGTTATTTTATCATTAGCCCAGCGAGTACTGTTATTTTATCATTAGCCCAGTGAGTACCGTTATTTTATCATTAGCCCAGTGAGTACCGTTATTTTATCATTAGCCCAGTGAGTATGGTTATTTTATCATTAGCCCAGTGAGTACCGTTATTTTATCATTAGCCGAGTGAGTACCGTTATTTTATCATTAGCTCAGTGAGTACCGTTATTTTATCATTAGCCCAGTGAGTACCATTATTTCATCATTAGCCCAGTGAGTACCGTTATTTTATCATTAGCCCAGTGAGTACCGTTATTTTATCATTAGCCCAGTGAGTACCGTTATTTTATCATTAGCCCAGTGAGTACCGTTATTTTATCATTAGCCCAGTGAGTACTGTTATTTTATCATTAGTCCAGTCAGTACCGTTATTTTATCATTAGCCCAGTGAGTACCGTTATTTTATCATTAGCCCAGCGAGTACCGTTATTTTATCATTAGCCCAGCGAGTACCGTTATTTTATCATTAGCCCAGCGAGTACCGTTATTTTATCCTTAGCCCAACGAGTACCGTTATTTTATCCTTAGCCCAGCGAGTACCGTTATTTCATCATTAGCCCGGCGAGTACTGTTATTTTATCATTAGCCCAGTGAGTACCGTTATTTTATCATTAGCCCAGTGAGTAGCGTTATTTTATCATTAGCACAGTGAGTACCGTTATTTTATCATTAACCCAGTCAGTACCGTTATGTTATCATTAGCCCAGTGAGTACCGTTATTTTATCATTAGCCCAGTGAGTTCCGTTATTTTATCATTAGCCCAGTGAGTACCATTATTTTATCATTAGGCCGGTGAGTACCGTTATTTTATCCTTAGCCCAGTGAGTACCGTTATTTTATCATTAGCCCAGTGAGTACCGTTATTTTATCATTAGCCCAGTGAGTACCGTTATTTAATCATTAGCCCAGTGAGTACCGTTATTTTATCATTAGCCCAATGAGTATGGTTATTTTATCATTAGCCCAGTGAGTACCGTTATTTTATCATTAGCCCAGTGAGTACCGTTATTTTATCATTAGCCCAGTGAGTATGGTTATTTTATCATTAGCCCAGTGAGTACCGTTATTTTATCATTAGCCCAGTGAGTACCATTATTTTATCATTAGCCCAGTGAATAACGTTATTTTATCATTAGCCCAGTGAGTATGGTTAGTTTATCATTAGCCCAGTGAGTACCGTTATTTTATCATTAGCCCAGCGAGTACCGTTATTTTATCATTAGCCCAGCGAGTACCGTTATTTTATCATTAGCCCAGCGAGTACCGGTATTTTATCCTTAGCCCAACGAGTACCGTTATTTTATCCTTAGCCCAGCGAGTACCGTTATTTCATCATTAGCCCGGCGAGTACTGTTATTTTATCATTAGCCCAGTGAGTACCGTTATTTTATCATTAGCCCAGTGAGTAGCGTTATTTTATCATTAGCACAGTGAGTACCGTTATTTTATCATTAACCCAGTCAGTACCGTTATTTTATCATTAGCCCAGTGAGTACCGTTATTTTATCATTAGCCCAGTGAGTACCGTTATTTTATCATTAGCCCAGTGAGTACCGTTATTCTATCATTAGGCCGGTGAGTACCGTTATTTTATCCTTAGCCCAGTGAGTACCGTTATTTTATCATTAGCCCAGTGAGTACCGTTATTTTATCATTAGCCCAGTGAGTACGGTTATTTAATCATTAGCCCAGTGAGTACCGTTATTTTATCATTAGCCCAGTGAGTATGGTTATTTTATCATTAGCCAGTGAGTACCGTTATTTTATCATTAGCCCAGTGAGTACCGTTATTTTATCATTAGCCCAGTGAGTATGGTTATTTTATCATTAGCCCAGTGAGTACCGTTATTTTATCATTAGCCCAGTGAGTACCATTATTTTATCATTAGCCCAGTGAATAACGTTATTTTATCATTAGCCCAGTGAGTATGGTTATTTTATCATTAGCCCAGTGAGTACCGTTATTTTATCATTAGCCCAGCGAGTACCGTTATTTTATCATTAGCCCAGCGAGTACCGTTATTTTATCATTAGCCCAGCGAGTACCGTTATTTTATCCTTAGCCCAACGAGTACCGTTATTTTATCCTTAGCCCAGCGAGTACCGTTATTTCATCATTAGCCCGGCGAGTACTGTTATTTTATCATTAGCCCAGTGAGTACCGTTATTTTATCATTAGCCCAGTGAGTAGCGTTATTTTATCATTAGCACAGTGAGTACCGTTATTTTATCATTAACCCAGTCAGTACCGTTATGTTATCATTAGCCCAGTGAGTACCATTATTTTATCATTAGCCCAGTGAGTACCGTTATTTTATCATTAGCCCAGTGAGTACCGTTATTCTATAATTAGGCCGGTGAGTACCGTTATTTTATCTTTAGCCCAGTGAGTACCGTTATTTTATCATTAGCCCAGTGAGTACCGTTATTTTATCATTAGCCCAGTGAGTACCGTTATTTAATCATTAGCCCAGTGAGTACCGTTATTTTATCATTAGCCCAGTGAGTATGGTTATTTTATCATTAGCCCAGTGAGTACCGTTATTTTATCATTAGCCCAGTGAGTACCGTTATTTTATCATTAGCCCAGTGAGTATGGTTATTTTATCATTAGCCCAGTGAGTACCGTTATTTTATCATTAGCCCAGTGAGTACCATTATTTTATCATTAGCCCAGTGAATACCGTTATTTTATCATTAGCCAAGTGAGTACCATTATTTTATCCTTAGCCCAGTGAGTACCGTTATTTTATCATTAGCCCAGTGAGTACCGTTATTTTATCATTAGCCCAGTGAGTACCGTTATTTTATCATTAGCCCAGTGAGTACCGTTATTTTATCATTAGCCCAGTGAGGATTGTTATTTTATCATTAGTCCAGTCAGTACCGTTATTTTATCATTAGCCCAGTGAGTACCATTATTTTATCATTAGCCCAGCGAGTATCGTTTTTTTATCATTAGCCCAGCGAGTACTGTTATTTTATCATTAGCCCAGTGAGGATTGTTATTTTATCATTAGTCCAGTCAGTACCGTTTTTTTATCATTAGCCCAGTGAGTACCGTTATTTTATCATTAGCCCAGTGAGTACCGTTATTTTATCATTAGCCCAGTGAGTACTGTTATTTTATCATTAGTCCAGTCAGTACCGTTATTTTATCATTAGCCCAGTGAGTACCGTTATTTTATCATTAGCCCAGTGAGTACCATTATTTTATCATTAGCCCAGCGAGTACCGTTATTTTATCATTAGCCCAGCGAGTTCCGTTATTTTATCCTTAGCCCAGCGAGTACCGTTATTTTATCCTTAGCCCAGCGAGTACCGTTATTTCATCATTAGCCCAGTGAATATGGTTATTTTATCATTAGCCCAGTGAGTACCGTTATTTTATCATTAGCCCAGTGAGTACCGTTATTTTATCATTAGCCCAGTGAGTATGGTTATTTTATCATTAGCCCAGTGAGTACCATTATTTTATCATTAGCCCAGTGAATACCGTTATTTTATCATTAGCCCAGTGAGTACCGTCATTCTATCATTAGCCCAGTGAGTACCGTTATTTTATCATTAGCCCAGTGAGTACCGTTATTTTATCATTAGCCCAGTGAGTACCGTTATTTTATCATTAGCCCAGTGAGGACTGTTATTTTATCATTAGTCCAGTCAGTACCGTTATTTTATCATTAGCCCAGTGAGTACCGTTATTTTATCATTAGCCCAGCGAGTACCGTTACTTTATCATTAGCCCAGCGAATTCCGTTATTTTATCATGAGCCCAGCGAGTACCGTTATTTTATCCTTAGCCCAGCGAGTACCGTTATTTTATCATCAGCCCAGTGAGTACCATTATTTTATCATTAGCACAGTGAGTACCATTATTTTATCATTAACCCAGTCAGTACCGTTATGTTATCATTAGCCCAGTGAGTACCGTTATTTTATCATTAGCCCAGTGAGTACCGTTATTTTATCATTAGCCCAGTGAGTACCGTTATTTTATCATTAGGCCGGTGAGTACCGTTATTTTATTTTTAGCCCGGTGAGTACCGTTATTTTATCATTAGCCGAATGAGTACCGTTATTTTGTCATTAGCCCAGTGAGTACCGTTATTTTATCATTAGCCCAGTGAGTACCGTTATTTTATCATTAGCCCAGTGAGTATGGTTTTTTTATCATTAGCCCAGTGAGTACCGTTATTTTATCATTATCCCAGTTAGTACCGTTATTTTATCATTAGCCCAGTGAGTACCGTTATTTTATCATTAGGCCAGTGAGTACCGTTGTTTTATCATTAGCCCAGTGAGTACCGTTATTTCATCATTAGCCCGGTCAGTACCGTTATTTTATCATTAGCCCAGTGAGTACCGTTATTTTATCATTAGCCCAGTGAGTACCGTTATTTTATCTTTAGCCCAGTGAGTACCGTTATTTTATCGTTAGCCCAGCGAGTACTGTTATTTAATCATTAGCCCAGTGAGTACCGTTATTTTATCATTAGCCCAGTGAGTACCGTTATTTTATCATTAGCCCAGTCAGTACCGTTATTGAATAATTAGCCCAGTGAGTACCGTTATTTTATCATTAGCCCGGTCAGTACCGTTATTTTATCATTAGGCCAGTGAGTACCGTTGTTTTATCATTAGCCCGGTCAGTACCGTTATTTTATCATTAGGCCAGTGAGTGCCGTTGTTTTATCATTAGCCCAGTGAGTACCGTTATTTCATCATTAGCCTGGTCAGTACCGTTATTTTATCTTTAGCCCAGTGAGTACCGTTATTTTATCATTAGCCCAGCGAGTACTGTTATTTAATCATTAGCCCAGTGAGTACCGTTATTTTATCATTAGCCCAGTGAGTACCGTTATTTTATCATTAGCCCAGTGAGTACCGTTATTTTGTCATTAGCCCAGTGAGTATCGTTATTTTATCATTAGCCCGGTCAGTACCCTTATTTTATCATTAGGCCAGTGAGTACCGTTGTTTTATCATTAGCCCAGTGAGTACCGTTATTTCATCATTAGCCCGGTCAGTACCGTTATTTTTTCTTTAGCCCAGTGAGTACCGTTATTTTATCATTAGCCCAGCGAGTACTGTTATTTAATCATTAGCCCAGTGAGTACCGTTATTTTTTCTTTAGCCCAGTGAGTACTGTTATTTTATCATTAGCCCAGTCAGTACCTTTATTTAATCATTAGCCCAGTGAGTACCGTTATGTTATCATTAGCCCAGTGAGTACCGTTATTCAATCATTAGCCCAGTGAGTACTGTGATTTTATCATTAGCCCAGTGAGTACCGTCATTTTATCATTAGCCCAGTGAGTACTGTTATTTTATCATTAGTCCAGTCAGTACCGTTATTTTATCATTAGCCCAGTGATTACCGTTATTTTATCATTAGCCCAGCGAGTACCGTTATTTTATCATTAGCCCAGCGAATACCGTTATTTTATCATTAGCCCAGTGAGTACTGTTATTTTATCATTAGTCCAGTCAGTACCGTTATTTTATCATTAGCCCAGTGAGTACCGTTATTTTATCATTAGCCCAGCGAGTACCGTTATTTTATCATTAGCCCAGCGAGTACCATTATTTTATCATTAGCCCAGCGAGTACCGTTATTTTATCCTTAGCCCAGCGAGTACCGTTATTTTATCATTAGCCCAGCGAGTACTGTTATTTTATCATTAGCCCAGTGAGTACCGTTATTTTATCATTCGCCCAGTGAGTACCGTTATTTTATCATTAGCCCAGTGAGTACCGTTATTTTATCATAAGCCCAGTCAGTACCGTTATTTTATCATTGGCCCAGTGAGTACCGTTATTTTATCATTAGCCCAGTGAGTACCGTTATTTTATCATTAATCCAGTGAGTACCGTTATTTTATCATTAGCCCAGTGAGTACCGTTATTTTATCATTAGCCCAGCGAGTACCATTATTTTATCATTAGCCCAGCGAGTACCATTATTTTATCATTAGCCCAGCGAGTACCGTTATTTTATCCTTAGCCCAGCGAGTACCGTTATTTTATCATTAGCCCAGCGAGTACTGTTATTTTATCATTAGCCCAGTGAGTACCGTTATTTTATCATTAGCCCAGTGAGTACCGTTATTTTATCATTAGCCCAGTGAGTACCGTTATTTTATCATAAGCCCAGTCAGTACCGTTATTTTATCATTGGCCCAGTGAGTACCGTTATTTTATCATTAGCCCAGTGAGTACCGTTATTTTATCATTAATCCAGTGAGTACCATTATTTTATCATTAGCCCAGCGAGTACCGTTATTTTATCATTAGCCCAGCGAGTACCATTATTTTATCATTAGCCCAGCGAGTACCGTTATTTTATCCTTAGCCCAGCGAGTACTGTTATTTTATCATTAGCCCAGTGAGTACCGTTATTTTATCATTAGCCCAGTGAGTACCGTTATTTTATCATTAGCCCAGTGAGTACCGTTATTTTATCATAAGCCCAGTCAGTACCGTTATTTTATCATTGGCCCAGTGAGTACCGTTATTTTATCATTAGCCCAGTGAGTACCGTTATTTTATCATTAATCCAGTGAGTACCGTTATTTTATCATTAGCCCAGTGAGTACCGTTATTTTATCATTAGCCCAGCGAGTACCGTTATTTTATCATTAGCCCAGCGAGTACCATTATTTTATCATTAGCCCAGCGAGTACCGTTATTTTATCATAAGCCCAGTCAGTACCGTTATTTTATCATTGGCCCAGTGAGTACCGTTATTTTATCATTAGCCCAGTGAGTACCGTTATTTTATCATTAATCCAGTGAGTACCGTTATTTTATCATTAGCCCAGCGAGTACCATTATTTTATCATTAGCCCAGTGAGTACCGTTATTTTATCATAAGCCCAGTCAGTACCGTTATTTTATCATTGGCCCAGTGAGTACCATTATTTTATCATTAGCCCAGTGAGTACCGTTATTTTATCATTAATCCAGTGAGTACCATTATTTTATCATTAGCCCAGCGAGTACCGTTATTTTATCATTAGCCCAGCGAGTACCATTATTTTATCATTAGCCCAGCGAGTACCGTTATTTTATCCTTAGCCCAGCGAGTACTGTTATTTTATCATTAGCCCAGTGAGTACCGTTATTTTATCATTAGCCCAGTGAGTACCGTTATTTTATCATTAGCCCAGTGAGTACCGTTATTTTATCATAAGCCCAGTCAGTACCGTTATTTTATCATTGGCCCAGTGAGTACCGTTATTTTATCATTAGCCCAGTGAGTACCGTTATTTTATCATTAATCCAGTGAGTACCGTTATTTTATCATTAGCCCAGTGAGTACCGTTATTTTATCATTAGCCCAGCGAGTACCGTTATTTTATCATTAGCCCAGCGAGTACCATTATTTTATCATTAGCCCAGCGAGTACCGTTATTTTATCCTTAGCCCAGCGAGTACCGTTATTTTATCATTAGCCCAGCGAGTACTGTTATTTTATCATTAGCCCAGTGAGTACCGTTATTTTATCATTAGCCCAGTGAGTACCGTTATTTTATCATTAGCCCAGTGAGTACCGTTATTTTATCATAAGCCCAGTCAGTACCGTTATTTTATCATTGGCCCAGTGAGTACCGTTATTTTATCATTAGCCCAGTGAGTACCGTTATTTTATCATTAATCCAGTGAGTACCGTTATTTTATCATTAGCCCAGTGAGTACCGTTATTTTATCATTAGCCCAGTCAGTACCGTTATTGTATTCATAATAAAGGTTTTTGGGTTAGATCGCGTTTATTTATAAATGTGTCGTAACCTTCCACCACCCGACACGGCCAATCAGCAAAAAAAGTGTCACGTTGACAAAAGACAATTCAATACTTTAGCCCACCGGTGTGTTGAAGAGTGAATCCACATTTACAGTTTGAGTAGGACGTTTCGCTGGTAAATAAACAAAAGGAAGGAGCAGCAATGGGTTCTCCTTTATCCCCTGCTATAGCAAATTTGTACATGGAAAACTTTGAAATAAGAGCACTTGCCTCGAGCACATTAAAACCATCCTTTTGGTTTAGATATGTGGATGACACTTTGGTTGTCTGGCCACATGGTAAAGATACACTTAATGATTTTCTAAATCATCTCAATGCACAAAACCCGGCCATCCAGTTCACCATGGAAATGGAGGTGAATAACACACTCCCATTCCTAGATATTTTGCTTGGACATGGCCTAAACGGTAAAATAACACACAGCGTTTACAGAAAGCAAACGCACACTGATGCCTATCTGAATGCAGAATCACATCATCATCCAGCTCAGAAATCCTCTCTTATCAAGACGCTCATACATCGGGCTAAAACAGTGTCAGATGATGAGAGTCTAGTGAGAGAGATTAAACACGTTAAAGATGCACTACGACAGAATGGCTACAATAATGCTCAAATTAACAGAGCACTGAATGCCAAATCACGATCGCAAAGCAATACTGCTGAAAGCGACCAGATTGTTAAAACAATAAAAATTCCATATATCTCAAGAGTAACTGACAAATTAGCCCGTGTTTTGCAAAAGCAAAACATTACAGTAAGATTTGGTACAGTACACAAAATTCAAAAACTAGTATCTTGCACTAAAGATGCATTACATAAATTATCAACAGAAGGTGTATATCGGATTAATTGTTTATGTGGCAGCTGCTACATTGGACAGACGGGACGTAACATCCGCGTAAGACTAAAAGAACATCAGAGAAATATTAAATTATCTCAAACACAACTGTCGGCAGTGGCAGAACATGCTTGTCAACAAGGACACTCAATTGATTTTGTTGTTATATTCTGTTTTGTCCATGATGACAGTGGCATTGCCCTTGTCGGCTGAGAGGACGACAATATCACTTTTCTTTTTTAATTGAGATAATTCAAAACGTTCGTCTTTGCTGATGTTGCTGGGTGGCAACTTAGCGTTTTTGAGGGTTGCAGCGATTTCAGATCTTGCTACGTCTGCAGAGATGTGACTCAAGCCCTTGAGTGCAACGTCGACATAGGCAATGATATCATTAACCGGTAAGTGTCTCGGTGTGACAGCAAAGTTTAGACCTTTAGCTAAAACGGATTTCAGACCATCAGAAATATTACATACACCCAGCCATCAGATTTACCATGGAGGTCGAAAAAGATGGCAAACTACCCTTTTTGGATGTCTTAATTAAAAGAAGACATGATTTTAAATTTTGATTTAAAGCTTTCGTGACTGCAGTAATTCATATTCTTAGTTCTTTCGGTAAAGTCACGTTGAAGGGAAACAATAAAATATATATTTTATTATTTTATTATTTTATTGTTTCCCTTCAACGTGACTTTACCGAAATAACTAAGAATAAGAAGACATGATGGTTCAATGAGCCACTCTGTCTACAGGAAAGCTACCCATACAGATGCTTACTTGAAACCGGATTCCCACCACCATCCATCCCAGAAGAACTCCCTCATCAAGACTCTATACCATAGAGCCCAATGCATTTCCGACCAGGAACACATTACCAGTGAACTCAAGCACGTACACCAGGCTCTCAGGGCTAATGGTTACTCCGACTACACAATCTGCAAAGCCATCACTCCAGTCATGAAGAAGGATCCTCTTGTGGAGCCACTCAAAACCATCACCTTACCCTACATTGCAGGGGTCACTAAAAAGATCTCCAAAATCCTGAATAAACACAAGATCCAGGTCCGATTCAACACAGTACATAAAATCTGTGATCTAGTTCCATCTGTAAAAGATGCTGTTCCAGACATACAGTACCCGGGCGTTTACAAACTAAAGTGCCTCTGTGGTACCCGCTACATTGGAGAAACCAAACGACATATCTCGGACCGCATCCGCGAACATAAAGCAGACTTGAAACACGGTAGAACGAACTCCTCTGCCGTGGCAGATCACTGTTATAATTCAGTGGGCTCACATGACATTGACTTCTCCAAGACGGAGGTTCTTTGCAAACCAACCGGCTACCATGAGAGATTCGTTCATGAGGCCATTCACATATACAAGCACAGAGACAATTTCAACCGAGAAGATGGATTCTGGCTTAGTAACCATTGGAAAGATGTTTTAAACCATTTCCGTTCTTAATTAATTGTATCTTACAATCACCTTCAGACCGCAGCTCTTTCGCTGGCATTGACTCTTAATACCTCTCACACCACGGTTAATGGTATGGTTTACAACATGGAGTATAACAGCGCCTCGCAGCTGTCTCTCTCCCCCTCCTCTGTTCCGACCATGGATGAACTCGTCCGTCTGAACGGGGCCCGTAGCTATCCGTGTTGCTAAAGTTGAGGGTAAGAATCCACCCATTTTTTTGCCATATAGCATCGTGATATATAACGACTTATTGTTGGTGGCTTAGTTGATTGGAGAATATAGAGTTTATTGATAACATTGAGGTGATTTATATTTTAGTTTTTTATTGGTTCACTATGTAGTATTCATTATATATTGTATTGTATACCCAGTTACTGTGAATAGCTCAGATGTGTAGGCCTTGACTTCAACATAGCCATTTCTGTGACCAGTCACAAGCTAATCACTCAGTTATTTCAATGCTAAATTCGCCTAGTTATTTCAATGCTAAATTCTCATGTTTGATTTGTACTAGGTGCCTCGGTGAATGTATATGCTCTGACTTTAACATAGCTATTTCTGTGACCAGTTACAAGCTAATCACTCAGCTATTTCAATGCTAAATTCTATGCTAATTCCTTTGTCAAGGGGTGCCTCTGCGGATGTGTATACTTTAACTTAGCTATTTCAATGCTAAATTCTATGCTAATTCCTTTGTCAAGGGGTGCCTTTGCGGATGTGTATGCTTTAACTTTAACATAGCCATTTCTGTGACCAGTCACAAGCTAATCACTCAGCCATCTCAATGCTAAATTATATGCTAATTCCTTTGTCAAAGCGCTTTGTTTCTTCTCACACAGCTTAAAGGTCGTGATCTGAGCGTGGCTTTTTCACTCCAGCGCTGTCCTCCAGACAGTCTCGTCCCTTCACCTGATGAAGGCCGCTTGTGTTGTGGCCGAAACGTCGTGAGAATATTATTGTGTTATTTTATTTTATCAATTCATTATTTTATTCTAATTCTACGTGACTTTACCGAAAGAACCAAAGAAGATGAATCCTTGCAGTCACAAAAGTTTTAAATCGGAAGTTATTGTTGTTCGTTTGTATTACCATTGAGGTCCGTTCTCTCCTGCGCCAAACTAATATAAACTGACTGGGAGCATGTGCTGGATAAATGAGTTGGGTTTTAGATTAAGGAGACATTTTCATGAAGTAAGGCTCCCATACCATGATTTCACAGTGCGCCGTGACGTTGCAGCACTGGCGACGGAGCAATGTAGATTACCTGTTGATCCATCCATTGAGTTTCTATCGTCACGGACATTGAATCCAGTCTATTGATTCCCTCTACAATGAACCACGTAATCTGCCGGCAAACAACGATGTACATAAAATGTATTGCGTGCTAAAAACAAAGGTCATTATAATCGGAATTACAAGTCAAGCTTATTCTAAATCACATTCTTGTCTTAAAAAATATCTTAATATTAGAGAAAAATCCACTATACACACACGAGTACTGTTCACACACGTTCATTACATTTTTGTCATGGTCCATTCTAAAAGCTTGCGACGGCTGCTGAATGCGCACCTATTGAGGCCGTCCAGTCTCCTCGCTGTCGATTCCGCACGTAGTCTGGCAGCTTTCTCTGTGTGCCCACTTAAAACTTTACGTAGCATCGTGCTCACATCGGCCTCTGTAGGACATTCTCATCAACACAGCTGGGCCCGCTGTAGTCGCCGCATTTAAGTTCCTCGACAAGAAGCGTTGGTTGGGCCAGCTCTAGCCCAACCAGTCAGCGGCCAACGCCTGCACTGAAAGGGTTAAAGAACTCCATATCACAATACTTGAGGTGAAGACGTTTGGATAGTGCTTTAATAATGTAATCATTGAACACAGAGCTGATGGGTTTTTTTTAACGAAATAAATATCTGTGAATAATTAGTGGGTGGTTTTTCCCGAAAGTTTTTAGTTAGCGTTTTGAGTTGTTAAAAACAGCCGAGTATTGCCCAGACCACAAGGTTGACAAAAAAACATGCACTTTTGCGCAAAGTATAAACGCAGAACGGCGCCCCAGATGACGGCCCCGCGGTCTGTGCCGTGTTCCTTTCCCCCCCGCCATCGTCGGCCCTCTCGCACCCTCAATGTTTGCCCACCACCATCGCTCCCCCACCACCCCTACCACCCCCACCATCATACTACAAGTCTCGCTACAGCCCCCCCACCCCCCCACCGGCTTCTCTAAATAAAACGACTCCAAACCCACTTTGAAGATGCTGCTTGCATGTGCTGGTCAGGGCAGCGGCCCCGGGGACTTTGGGAGTGGGTGGATAAGTGGCCACAGGGACTGTGACGGTTTGTTCTGCATCGAGTTCCCCCCCACCGCCACCGCCCCCGGACGACGCGCGATCGGTTCGATCCACCCGCATTGGGATGTGAAGTCGTCTCTCTAGCTCACACATTGTCTTCAACATTGAAACGATCGGCGTCTTCTCGATGTGAAGCAGTCACTGCCGTGTTCGGAGTGGCAGGGTGGCAGCACAGTTGGACGTACGTCAAACTTCTTTCGTGCCGTACGTAGGCAACTGTGCTCATCAGAAGTGGGGGGAAATTTGCGGCATTTGTGCCTCGCGGCAAAAATGGACCGAGGTTTGAATCCTGCAGTCCGGGAATCGGCATCTGTGTTCGGATGGCAGAAATGTATTTGTGCCGAGCTGTGGTACAGGTATTGTGGTGAACCTTATGGCAGTTTACTGCACCGTTTTAATAGACCTAGGCTGAGAAATTCGTCCAGGTTTGGCTGTGCTCGTTGTGGGGGTTAGAAATAGCCACTTGCAGTAGCCTAAGGCTTCTCACAGAATCACAGTTGCAGCGCTGTTTAGAACGCACCAGGGGTGATCTGTAGAACCTTCTTCTCCAGTAAAGGATTTAGGAACGTGTGGAAATGTCTCCGCGGAGTTGGATTGACGTGCATACCAATGAAGATCGACCGTCGGTGACTGTTAAGCCCTGTAGTGAGCGTCTACAGGAGGCTTCACTCTCAGCAGCGCTGAACCTGCGTGTAGCCAAAGCCTGGCCAACACCTCATGAGTGCTTGCTGCGGGCTCTCGCTCAGGCCACACGATGGATGCTTCCTTGGCACCTTAGCACTGTGCCGCTAACGGCTGGTTGTTTGCAGATAAGGCGGTGAGTTGAAGCCCACAGATGCGTCACCTTTTTGACCGTCAGGTGTATCGCAACCAGGCAGTTCGAGCAATAAACGTGCACAGCTGTTAATATTGACTGTAAATACGTGTTGTATTGAAATAAATATGATAGACTGGAGGAACCATGTTTGTATGATGCCATTACGCACACAGTGTGATTCAAATTATTCTCATGCGATTACAATCCCGCACCTACATTTATGTTATTCAAAACTTTAGCAGCTTATAGTATTTATTTTAATACCGTTACAATGGATAGGTTGAAGTGTATAGGTTGCAGTGTTCACACTGTTAGAGCTTATTATGTGAGAGTTAACAGCGTCAGAGTTGAGCAAAGCATCGATCAAGGGCATCAATCGGATGCGTTTGATCAGAGTCTTTGATCAAAGACGTTATCCCATCACGGAACACCACCTTCCTGCGAGGGTGATGCACCCAATTCTGATTCCCGCTATTTGTGGCCGGGCACTACTTTTGCGGGACCCCACACGTCTTTGGAAATAATTGCGATGATCATGTCTGAGCTGAGATGTGAGCGACTAAAGTTTACTTTGTTTCAACATTACTGCGTTTAGGTTCGTAACAGCGGGGCTAAACGAATGCTACTCAAGAGTAAATTGTTTAATGACAGAAATTGTAATCATTTGGGCTGCCCGTGCAGAACAAGTCACCTTCCTTGTCTAGACGCATTCTAAACACAACACTGTCCTTAAATATATTGCTAAAATAACGTCTACACCCGATTCAACATGCAGCTCCACATCGGCCATGGGAAACCCACAGCATGCCCGGAGACAGGAGACCACGAGGGAGACGGCCTCAACTTGAACAGAAAGTTGACAAACTCTCGGATGCCATCACCCAGCTGCTGCAACGCCTGTCGGAAGAGATGCTGCGTCCCGCGGCACCATCCAGGCGAGGAAAGGAAGAGCAGAGCCAGAATCGGAAGCCGCCACCCGCAAAACAGCAGCAGTAGATAGTGAGATTCTAATAGGACCACATTGTTACTTATTTTGATGCTAATCTAAACCACGCACCTCACAGGATGCATTTATTACTCCCAATGCGCATCTACATATAACATACACTCTAGCTCAGTGTAATTCTAATACTACCATAGTGTTATTCTAATAATTTTCAATCGATCCTAATCTCGCACCCCAGAGTTCGCATATCTGACCCCTGGTTCGCAAGGCCAAATGGCATACATACATACTACGTACATACGAGCACAGTTCACATGCACGTACACTATACATACATATTAGCAAAGTGCGATTCTAATATGACCACGGTGTAATTCTAATACTTCTGTAGGGTAGTAGTTAGTAACGTCATGTCACGCTCGCCCTCCGGTATGATGACGTCACGTATGGTGACATCATGCACAGGGGGCGGGACGGTGACATCATGTCCCCCTGGGATATTTAGGTTGGGACCCGTGACGGGTTCGAGGTCGTTGCGGGGAGACAGGAACATGTGAAGTTGCAAGTTGGGACCCAGGGTAGGGGAAAATTAGCACCCGGCTCGGGGAGCCTGTGGGTGTGCTAGGGATCTCCCCAGTGCCCTTCCCCTGGGGTGTGGAGTGTAAGCGGTGAGTGGGCAGTACACAGAGTCGTGTGCGAAGAGAAGTCTTTAATAAAACAACTGGCGCAAGCCCCTGCACGAAGATCTGCCTCCGAGCCGTCATTGACGCCTCAACAACTGGTGTCAGAAGTAAAACCTGTTAAGAAGACGACGACTTACCAAGACGTCTTTGATGGAGGAAGACGGCGAGGGAAGATTCCCCACGTGGCCCCGGGGGTTTGCGGCCCGGTTACCCACTGCCTGGCGGCGTACAGCGGGTCGGGGGCTGCGTCTCCACGCCGCCGCCGACACCTGGGTGAGAGCGCCGCGCAGCACAGCGCCACCCCACCGATTATTTTTATTTTATTGTTTTGCTTGGGGCGGCGGCACTACTCACCGAGCTCCAAGCTGGAGGAGCCGGTCGAACGAGTCGGGATGCCGGGGCCGCGGGGAGACGGCTCCATTGCCGCTGTTCCCGTGCGTGCGGGAAACCCAAAAAACGCTGCACGAGTGGCCGCCATTCACCGCCAATAACATGTCCCCGTCATTTTCTACACCGGCGGGAGGGGATCTCCGGCCATCTTGGTGACGCCCCCGTCTTCTGTTCGAGTCCGGGGGGCCGGTTCGGGTCGCAAGAGGATGCCACGCTCACCGTCCAAGATCTTTCACGGTGTTAAAGTCTCCACCCTGGCGTCCTCTGCTCGTCACAGCCTCACAGGCGAGTCGTGACATGACAATAAGCACCCGGCCCTAAAAAAAAAAATAACTTCACCCATCTCGCGTGCGCCGGGTTGCGTTTGCGCGTGTGTTTTGTTTTAACCTCGCTGGGTTGCGGAGCGTGTTAGTCAGGTTGTGTGTGTGGCGGGTTTCTGCTTTGTAACAGTGGTTGTTGTTAATTACGGCGTCGGGATCGTTATCTTCAGGGGGCAGTTAATGATTAATTTGTTGTCGGGTGTCCCGAGCCCCATTAACATCCTGTGGGTTGCCGTGTTAACGACTCGCGTTGTTACATCGTTTTTGTTGTTGCGGAGTCGCGGTTGTTATTGTGTATACTGTATGGAGCTACGCTCGTGATTGTTCATGTGTGACTGGGAGAAACTTTGATCGTCATTGTTGCCAAGGTACAGGCCATATGGAGCTTTGTTCGTGATTGTTATCAATTTATAGACTTATGGATCCTTGCTCGAGAGTGTTAACAGTGTATGGACTGTTGGGTACTTGCTTGTGATTATTTACTATGTACGGATTGTCTGGAGTATTGCTTGTGTGTGTTGCCATGTGCGGACTGGATGGAGCATTGCTCCAAATGATTGACAATGTACGGACTGCGTATACTGCATATACTGCATGTACCGCATTGCACGACATCGTCGATTATTTGGACCATTCGGCATTGGATTGATTCATGGGGGGATCCTAATTTAAAACATTTGTATGTGTTGTGATGTTGCAAAATTGCGATTGTGGGTGGAATGACTGAGTGTTGCGTGGTTCTTGAGTTTTGTGCCGAAGCCCCGTGGAAATCCCATGGTTGCGGTTGTGTGGGATTTTTGAAATATACATGACCGGTGCAGTTCGAACTCGCTGGTGGGTTCGAGGGTGCCCCTTGGGTTCTGTATGGATCAGGGGTGCGTTGGGCTGTGGATTGCCTCCAGATCGCATCGCTCTCTCCACTCGATTGTGTACAACCGAATGCTGCAATGCGAGTCTTGGAGAGAAATGCGCTTTAAAATTCCCCCCGATACGGCTGACACGTGAAACTGTTCCAATGTAACACCGCGTCGGAAAGGCGGTGGGGTGGTGACGTGGTATTCCCCCCCGATACGGCCGACGCGTGCAACTGGTTGTGACGCTGCGTTGGAAAGGTTGTGGGGTGGTAACATGGAAATTCCCCCCGATATGGCCGACGCGTGCGGTTTTAGGATGGTAGCTAACAGGTGACATGTAATGTCTGTGGTGGTCCTCAGTGAGGGCTGCTGGGACGCAAGCGCGGGAAACCACGAAGATGCGGTTC
The DNA here is from genome assembly GCF_048934315.1 of Petromyzon marinus. Taxonomy (NCBI): domain Eukaryota; kingdom Metazoa; phylum Chordata; class Hyperoartia; order Petromyzontiformes; family Petromyzontidae; genus Petromyzon; species Petromyzon marinus. Next base: position 1,167,572 of record NW_027423020.1, read on the forward strand.
GCGCGTGCGGTCGCCATTTCTGGGCAAGAGCAGGCATATTTTTTGTGTCATGTCGATTTTATATATACATTTTAAAATGTAGATACTGGAACAACCCTGAAGTGCGACTTCTTTGCCCAGTACATGGGTCGACCCTGAAGTATGACTTCTCGACCCGGGACGTAGACAGACGTCCGGAATATTAATTGGTGTGTGTAGATGGGTGCCTTCTCACCACCTGACGGATGGGACGGTGGCAGGGTGGTGTGGGACCCTGCCATCCATGGGGTGATTGTGTGATTTCGGTTCGATTACCGGTGTTGGTTGTGCATCCAACGCGTCGGAATCTATATATTTTTGTTTTCTTTTCTCCCGCTGGGCGGTATACAATCTTCTCTACTCCCTGGGGCAGGGTGGCTGTCGTGTCCGACATGCTGAGGCGCGTTTTATGGTGCTGTGCCTCAGGAGGTTGGGTTCTCCCTCTCATCACAGATTTCCGGCGCCTGCCACGCTTGGAGTCACCGGTCGTGCTGACCGGATGTGGACTTGAAGGTGGAGTGGAGCGCCTGTTCGTCACTCCTGCTCTACCTGTTGTTCTCCGAAGTTGGACTTGAGCCATGCAGATGGACCGGCCACACGGACACGCTCTAAGACACCGCGGTTTTCTGATTGATGCGTGTCTGCCCGTTCTTGCGTGTCGGTTACCATTGTTGTTACATTAATGTCTATCTATCTGGGTTGCCGGGGCTCCACTTTTGTAAGGGTTGCAGCCGGGTCGGCTGATTTTTTTTCACGGGGAGGTGTGATGTATAGTAGTTAGTGATGTCATGTCACGCTCGCCTCCGGTACGATGATGTCACGTATGGTGACGTCATGCACAGGGGGCAGGACGGTGACATCATGTCCCCATGGTTACGGATATATTCAATTGTAATGTATTACTTGGTCTAAAATAAACACACAAATGTACTCAATACAGCTTAATTAGGTAAACCGCATGCAACATTATTTTTCAGTCATTCCGAGCTCTCGGTTTGACTCTCGAGCCACTCCATTACATCCAGCCATCTCTCGGGATCCAACTGCATGGGATCGAAGGTGGAATCTTCTTCAGGTTTCATTGCAGCACCTTGAAGTTCAACGTTTGATTTCAGTTTCCTATCATCGTGGATCTTCTGATGCCTGTTCAGTTTTGATGACTGTGCAAATGCCTTTCCACACACAGAGCATGGGAATGGCTTCTCGCCCGTGTGTGTTTTCTTATGGTCTTGAATAATTAATGACCATGCAAAAGCCTTCCCACACACAGAACATGGGAATGGCTTCTCGCCCGTGTGTGTTTTCTGATGGTCTTGAAAAATTGATGACCGTGCAAATGCCTTCCCACACACAGAAAACGGAAATGGCTTCTCGCCCGTGTGTGTTTTCTGATGAGCTTGAAGAGTTGAAGAATGTGCAAATGCCTTCCCACACACAGTACACAGGAATGGCTTCTTGCCCCTGAATGCGTGGGGCTGTGGAGAGTGTTTCTGCGCCATGTGAGCGTCGTAACAGTAGCTGTGTAATGGAGTCAAAAATATGCTATCGGCCGCAAGTATGTTTAGCGTTGAGTTTTGATTTTGTTAACTGCTAATACAAGAATGACACTCGCGTCGAATACAAGAAAATCACGCCAATTTGACGATGAACATGTTTAAAGATTATCCATTAAAATAGATTCACGGTGTATCGATGTCAGGAACCCGTCTGAAGATGTCCACACTAACTCTCCCGAAGCAAAGTCGCCTGTCTGTCGCCACGCAATTGTGCTCGCCAGGCTGCGTTGTCTCGTGGTAGAAGGGCGATCAGCAGAACGACGAGTCGAGCGTCCAGCCTAATCAAGTTTCCTCTCGAAATGGCATTGAGCTCTGCTTCTGAGCCGCCTTATAACTCCCCCCTAGAATCCAATCCTTTGTCTTTAAGGATATTAGCATTCGATTGTTAATTTTGAAGGTACAATCCGTATGTCTATTAACATACCGAAAGGTAATGTGCCCATTGTGCTTCATGCCTGAATATGTAAGAGCATCTCAGTGTGTAATTGCGCACTTATTTTGAATAAATGGGATTAGCGCTGGAAAAACACGTTCCCCATGTCCTCGATTTAAAGTGAATGCAGTCCCGTGGAGTTGCCCACACCCGCCGAGCTTCAGGAGTGAGCACGTACAGAAGCATTGTGACCACATTTGCAACGCAATCACTTTAACATCAGTAACCAAAATCCGATCTGGTACATGGCCTCCGCTTGGTCTGGTCTGTATCCATCATCACGCCGGAGACAAACAGCGAGTCATGGTTCGGCCAGCCACCACCTCATTTGCCGCAGCGACTTTAATAGCTGCTGTCAAACAACACTGTCACCAATAGTGGTTTATGGGTTAGGGTGTTAAGCGGACAATCAGTCGTTTTGGTCAAGGCGTATGGGATAATAGACACCTCTGTTATCCCATAAACACAATACACGGCAGCGGGAAGGCTGCCTTGTTGGGGAGATGTAGTTTGTTTAAGGAGCTGTGACTGGAGGTAGGCGATGTGACTGGGTGATCACACGGATTCCGAAACATAGCAGAGACGATACGATCCACTGCGCTCCATCTCCCTACATGGACAACGACATTGTGGTGCCGCAGCAGCGGAGCCCTCCTGCCGACTCCATGGCCTCGACGCCGCCACCTCCGAGCGACGGGGCCGACGCTGCTCTTCCCTCACCACCCCCCACATGAACACACACACACACCCCCACATAGAGCCCCGAGGGAAGGTCACCTGGCCGACAGGTTTTCCCCCAGAAGCCCTCACATGGGACCAAACTTTACGGTTTCCTGCGACCAGGGAATTGGGCGACCTCCCCCGAGGCTAACGTGCACCGCGGCGCCGTGACTTGGGTTGTAATCATGTGGCAACGACGGGGCTGCTGAGCCAACGCGGATAGAAAACACCCACAACACACACGGGTCAGCAGGCAGGTAGGGGGGGGTACGGAGTCACGAACGGCGGGAAAAACAGGGCCGGTCCTCTGATTGGTGGGACAGATGCGCTTGTTTAGAGGGTGAAAAGCGGACGTCTGAGAGGGCACCGGTCCGGGGAGAGTGGCGGGAAATCCGAGCCACCTGATTGGACGGGAGGCCAGCAGATCAGCGCTCATTTATCTTTGATGTAGAGTACAATAAAAAGGGTAGAGAAGGTAGGGAGAGTTAGTTCGTGTTCTACTCAAGCCAGCACTTGGGGCGGTCGACTTCCCATCCACTCGAACGTCCGTGTGACGAGTCGAAGTGCAGCGAGGATCCGACCTAGCAGCTCCGTACGAGTCGAACCGTGAGTTCCCGAGAGTAAGATATCGAGGCCATTGGGAGATTGTCTTAGGAGAGTGATTTGAAAGAGGCGATACAGATCGGGTCTTAGACCATCGGGAGATAGGTTAGACCTGCCCTGCTGACTCAAACTGACTCTGGTAATTTAGCCTCGGACTCGCTGAGAATAAACTGCTGGGGATCAATAAACCTTGTCGTGTGGTTTCTGCGAGGGTGGAACGGATGCATGTTGGTGTGCGCCGTGTGTTTGTGCATGAGGGTGTATTTACTCACGTGTTTGCGCTTGCCCATGCGTGTAGCTCGTGGTTAGCGTGTGCATGTGGTGAGCGGCGGCAGACTCGTACCGGGGCACGTGAGATTACTCATACGCCCTTTCGTTTAATGTGTGCGTGAGGCTAACGGGCGGCGTACACGCGAGATTATTCGTGCGACCTTTTGTTTAGCGTGTGCGTGGGGTGAACGGGCGGCGTGCCTGTGAGTTTGTTCATATAGTCCTTTAAATAAATCTCCGAGACAACCCCCCAATCGGCTGCGTGTGTGCGAGTGACGTCCCTGCCCTCTGACCCCCGACCCCGAGTCCCGCGCGCGCGATTTGTGCGTGGCACGGAAGAGGAGCGACGTCGGATTTCGAGTGAGTGGGTGTGATTGAGTGTGCGCGGCGATTATGTGAATTGATCCTAGGTGGCTAAGCGCCAGCCACGAATCATGCCCCGAGGGGCCGCAGCAAAGGGGGGGGGGGGGGGGAGTCGGTGAGCAGTAACCCTCCCCAGGACACGGAAGAGGGGAGCAGTGGATCCCACGTGAGCGAGGAGCCGGGGGTCAGCCTCTCCAACAACTGGAGCCTGGTTATTAAGCTGCGCGAGCGTACTGGCAGGCTATTATTTATTTATTTTATAGGTAATTGAATTTGTATTGCAGCAAATTACTACAACAGACGAGGCGAGGTACACTGCCGTCATTGTCTTTAAACATCCTCACTTTTGTTTTCTTTCACTGTAAAAACAAAGGACAAGTATGGCCACCCATCATCATCACTCCGTTGTGTCATTGCTTCAGTGTTGTTTGAGGGTGTTTTGACCCCCTCGTCCAAGCTGGCCAAACACCTCGACAGAGGTCTGCTGATGGACCAGCTCTGGGCGCACCCACGTGGTGGACACGTGGTGGACAAGGGTGGACACAGGGTGGACACAGGGCGAGACATGTGGGGTATTGAAAACAAAATCTAATACTTATTTGATGTCAGCAGGTAAGGGCCACCGAGCTACAGAGGTCTGTGCTCGCCGCGCCGCTCAATAAATAATCGAAACGAGAAAATATACAGTGACGAATCACGAGGAGAAAGAAAACAGCGTTGGCTTTTTCGCAATCGATATGCAGACTCCTCACTCTCCCATCATGCTGAGATCTCGGTGGCTACTTTGTCCCAGGCTTGGGAGCCGATTGCAGAGCTCACTCTTGCAGCCCCGCCCCTCCCCGTCGGCAATCACGCAGGGTGGCGGTGGGTGGGGTGGTGAGTGGGGTGGGGGGGGGAGTTGAGGGCAACTGCCAGGTGCGGAACGACAGCCATCTCCATCAGGCAGTGACATCCGCTGACACTTTTGTCCGGGCATGATTGTTGGCCAGGGGCGAGGCTCGTGGGGGGCAACGGCCGACAATCGACCTGGCGAGCGATCGAGCCAGTGGAAGAGTCGGGGCCAGCTTCCCAGCGAGCCGCCGTCACTTGCACGTGTACTCCTCTGCCCTCCCGCTGCACGTGCCGCAGAGCACATGGCAGCACCAGTGGAACTTGCAGTTGCAATTCCACGAGCGCGTGTACTCGCGCGTGTTGTACCCGCGGCCGCAGCAGCGCAGCTCGCAGCCGTCGGCGTGCAGCGACGTGCGGTTGCACAGGCGGCCGCGCGTGCCCAAGCTGCCCGTCAGCAGGTTCTCCTCGCAGTAGTTGGGCGAGCGCTCGGTGAACACGAGCTCCGTGTCGAGAGGCTTACGGTGGGCGCGCGAGCGTTTCAACTTGAGGAAGAGGGGGTAGCGGTAGCGGCCGCCGTGCACCGGCTCCACGTGGACCGCCTCGTCGTACTTGTCCTTGAGCGCGGAGCCCACCTCGCGGAACTTGGGCAGCGTGGTCCAGCACGTCTTGGTGGTGCACGAACCCGACACGCCGTGGCACTTGCACACCGGCTTCATCTTCTCCTCCAGGACCTGGCGCCGAGTGGGGGAGAGAGAGACAGAGGGCGGGAGAGCATCGGCGAGGTAGGTGGGGACAAGTGGACAGAGAGAGACAGAGAGAGGTGAGCGGTGAAGGCATCGCTAACGGCGGCGTCGCTCGTACGAGTGAAGGAGAGGAGGTCAAATGTTTTTGTGTTTCTTACAAAACCGCTGTTGGCGTTGATCCTCTCCGATCCGCTTTGTGCCAGCTAAATGCTGCGGAAGAAATAGGCATTGTGCCGGAAAAATGACGAGAAGAGGTAGGAGAATGGGGGGGGAGAGGCGAGTAGAGTGGGGAGGGAAGGGGTGGGGTGGCGGGTGGAGAGGTCAAGCGAGGGAGTGTGGGTAAGAAGGTTCTGGACGCCTGGGGGGGGGGGGGGGGTAGAAATGGAGTGTGTGAGCTTGGGCAGAACGCCTCACTAGAAGGGATGACGGCCCTCTGCTGAGATAAAACGATGGAGTGCAGCCACAGGAGGGAACGTGCCTTGTGGGTAGCGCTGGGGTGGATGTTGGTTGTTGGGATGGGTCGTTGTAAGGTGTTGAGAAGAGGGTGGCCCGATGTTCACTCCCTCGCCTGGTCTACAGGAGGTCGTGGATTCCATCCAAAACCCTGACGATACCTGCTGCTGTATGAGTCAGGGTCTCTCATCACCATCATCACAGTGGCTAAGAGATGTTGACTACCTCGCCTGGTATACAGGTGGTCGTGGGTTCTATCCCCACCCTGACGATGCCTGCTGCTGTATGAGACAGGGTCTCTCATCATCATCACAGTGACTAGATGTTGACTACCTCGCCTGGTCTACAGGAGGTCGTGGATTCGATCCCCACCCTGACAATACCTGCAGGTGCTGCTGCTGTATATTTTGGAGACTGCTTCTCTCTCTCCCCGTGGTCGCGTGGATTTTTCTGCGGCTCCTCCGGCTTTTCCAGACTGTTGGGGCAAGTGCTGAGGAAGCGACTTGCGAAGGCTGACACGGCACACGAGGGGGTGGGTGGCCAGCAGCACCACGGCCGGCCGCCTTTGTCTCCCCGGCGCTAGCGATGTTTTCACATGCCGCTCATTTCACGCTGGGTCGGCCCAGGACCAGGTGTTGGGAATCGAACTTTCGGTTATTTGACGTATCCCCCCAAACTATCGCTTAGAAAATATACGGGGTGGCGGTAACAGCGCCCCATTACAATCCGCAGGACGCGTTAAGTGACGCAAACACACTCGGGGGTGACGCATTAAACAACGGACAAACCCGTTTTAATTCAACGTTCACAAACACGCGGGTTGTTTTAAACGCAACAAAAACTCCCGCCGTTGGGATATCGGCAGATTTTTTTTTCCCACCCACCCGTGTCTCCCCCCCCCCCCAAAACCCCCCACCCCACACACACACAAAAAAAACCCCAACGCAACGCATTTCAAAACATTTCTCGGTCAAAATCTTCGCAGGGGAAACGACGACCCCCAAAGAAACCAGAAGGGTGTCCAAGCTCCCTGCGGCAGCGGCTACGCAGCGATGCAACTCGACCGAGGTGGGGGGGGGCTGTGCGGGGAAAACGTCAACCCAAACTTGCAATGTAACCGAGTGCCCCCCCTTTACCGTTTACAACTGAAATGTATTCGTGGTAATTTTTACTGGAAAAAAAAAATGCATTTCCGGCAAATATAAATCTCTTTTTTTTTTCGCACCGCCGTATTCTCCGGATCGTCGTTCCAAGATGCGCGTGGGAAGTTAACTTTGCGGAGTAGTTTCGAGAGAAAAAAAACACAGACCCCCCCCCCACTTCGCTTTTCCACAAAAATACAAGGTTGGTCCTTCCTGCAAAAATGCGGGAAACAAAGGACGTATCTATATATACGTATAACACACACAAAGTACAACAAAAAGAGCGTGTGTTTTACAATGAACGCAACACGGCACACCACGGCGGACCGCAAGACGATTTCCCAGACGACGTCACAAGCCGTCTTGCCGAGCAGGTAGCTCTCGGCATCGTCGTCCGTATCACGAGACACGCTTAACCCACCCGCCCACCCAAGCCGCTTCTCTAAACCACGGCACGGGGTGGGTTCAAAGGCAGCGGCTTGCAACACGGAGGACGCGGGCCTGGCCGCCCCCCCCCCCCCCACCACCCACCGCGGTGGTTAACGGCGGCGGCGGCGGTAGCAGCGACGGTGGCAGTCGTGGTGATAGTGGCAAGTCACGCTCGCGGTCAGGGCCGGATTAAGGCACGGGGGGCTTTAGGGGCCGCAGCCCAGGGGCCTCCGCCAGCTGGAGGGCCTTCCAGAGGTTAAGTTAAAAGTTGTTTCGTTTGTGAATGCTGAATTTTGTTTGTCGTCAGCCTTGTAAAAAAATAATCTTTTTTTTTTTACTTTGTTTTCCTTTTGAAAATTTTACCGGGGGCCTCACAGTACCTGTAGCCCAGGCGCCTACACAATCTTAATCCGGCCCTGGTTGTGGTGAGCGGTGATGGCGACGATGACGGCGGTGGTGGTGGTGGTGCTACTTATGGCAATTAGTTTAACACGTAGGCTTTCGCGACCAATATCATCCATATTAGAGGCATTTGGGTTAGATCGCGTAAATATATAAATGTGTCATTTGTGGCTTGGCTCTCCAACACACAATCGGTGTGCTGTACTAGTACACTACACTATACACTACTATATACACTACACTACTATACACTACACTACATTATACACTACTATACACTACACTACACACTACACTACACTATACACTCGTGCTGTACTAGTGACGAATTGGCCACGTTCTGTTTACGTGACAACCCTTACTAGTTGGTTGTGTCGGGTGGTGGCGGGTTTAACGACACAACATTTATATATTTACACGATCTAACCCAAAAACCCTCTTTGTTGGCTTATGGCAATGAGTGGGGGATGTTGAGACGATGGCAGTGGTGATCAGCGTCAGTGGTGGTAGTCGTGGTGGTGTCGTCGGTGACTGTGGTGGCCGTGGAGATGGCCGTCGTGATAGTGGTGGTGGTGTCGGCGATAGTGGCGGTAGCGATGGTTCTGTCGGTAGTGATGGCGCTGCCCGGTAGCGGTAACGGACATCAGCCAATAGCCACACGTCAGCACATCCGCACAAAACTACAGAGAGCTCGTGGCCGCAACCTCACTACCACCGTCACCTCCACCGTCACCTCCGCAGACGTCGGGAAAGTTTGCCGATGGACCGTGGTGCAGGTGACGGTGGCGGCGGAGCG